>NW_027365337.1:0-122360 GCF_046119375.1 Phyllobates terribilis
CATTTCCTGGTATATGAAAAACATGTTTTTCAATGGCAAAAAATCAATGAATATGGTAAATGCACAAACAGTAATATCTCCACATTGCAAGGTGCAATTCTGAAATGTTTTGCTTTTTCCTGCTAATCCTAGCATGATAAAGAAGATTCAAAGAGAGTGAGATGCCAGCTCCTTTCATTCAGTCAGTAGCTTCAAACATTTCTGGTATATGAAAAACATGTTTTTCAATGGCAAAAATCAATGAATATTGTAAATGCACAAACAGTAATATCTCCACATTGCACGGTGCAATTCTGAAATTTTTAGCTTTTTCCTGTTAATCCTAGCATGATAAAGAAGATTCAAAGAGAGTGAGATGCCAGCTCCTTTCATTCAGTCAGTAGCTTCAAACATTTCTGGTATATGAAAAACATGTTTTTCAATGGCAAAAATCAATGAATATTGTAAATGCACAAACAGTAATATCTCCACATTGCAAGGTGCAATTCTGAAATTTTTTGCTTTTTCCTGCTAATCCTAGCATGATAAAGAAGATTCAAAGAGAGTGAGATGCCAGCTCCTTTCATTCAGTCAGTAGCTTCAAACATTTCTGGTATATGAAAAACATGTTTTTCAATGGCAAAAATCAATGAATATTGTAAATGCACAAACAGTAATATCTCAACATTGCACGGTGCAATTCTGAAATTTTTAGCTTTTTCCTGTTAATCCTAGCATGATAAAGAAGATTCAAAGAGAGTGAGATGCCAGCTCCTTTCATTCAGTCAGTAGCTTCAAACATTTCTGGTATATGAAAAACATGTTTTTCAATGGCAAAAATCAATGAATATTGTAAATGCACAAACAGTAATATCTCCACATTGCAAGGTGCAATTCTGAAATTTTTTGCTTTTTCCTGTTAATCCTAGCATGATAAAGAAGATTCAAAGAGAGTGAGATGCCAGCTCCTTTCATTCAGTCAGTAGCTTCAAACATTTCTGGTATATGAAAAACATGTTTTTCAATGGCAAAAATCAATGAATATTGTAAATGCACAAACAGTAATATCTCCACATTGCAAGGTGCAATTCTGAAATTTTTTGCTTTTTCCTGCTAATCCTAGCATGATAAAGAAGATTCAAAGAGAGTGAGATGCCAGCTCCTTTCATTCAGTCAGTAGCTTCAAACATTTCTGGTATATGAAAAACATGTTTTTCAATGGCAAATATCAATGAATATTGTAAATGCACAAACAGTAATATCTCCACATTGCACGGTGCAATTCTGAAATTTTTAGCTTTTTCCTGTTAATCCTAGCATGATAAAGAAGATTCAAAGAGAGTGAGATGCCAGCTCCTTTCATTCAGTCAGTAGCTTCAAACATTTCTGGTATATGAAAAACATGTTTTTCAATGGCAAAAATCAATGAATATTGTAAATGCACAAACAGTAATATCTCCACATTGCAAGGTGCAATTCTGAAATTTTTTGCTTTTTCCTGCTAATCCTAGCATGATAAAGAAGATTCAAAGAGAGTGAGATGCCAGCTCCTTTCATTCAGTCAGTAGCTTCAAACATTTCTGGTATATGAAAAACATGTTTTTCAATGGCAAAAATCAATGAATATTGTAAATGCACAAACAGTAATATCTCCACATTGCACGGTGCAATTCTGAAATTTTTAGCTTTTTCCTGTTAATCCTAGCATGATAAAGAAGATTCAAAGAGAGTGAGATGCCAGCTCCTTTCATTCAGTCAGTAGCTTCAAACATTTCTGGTATATGAAAAACATGTTTTTCAATGGCAAAAATCAATGAATATTGTAAATGCACAAACAGTAATATCTCCACATTGCAAGGTGCAATTCTGAAATTCTTTGCTTTTTCCTTTTAATCCTAGCATGATAAAGAAGATTCAAAGAGAGTGAGATGCCAGCTCCTTTCATTCAGTCAGTAGCTTCAAACATTTCTGGTATATGAAAAACATGTTTTTCAATGGCAAAAATCAATGAATATTGTAAATGCACAAACAGTAATATCTCCACATTGCAAGGTGCAATTCTGAAATTTTTTGCTTTTTCCTGCTAATCCTAGCATGATAAAGAAGATTCAAAGAGAGTGAGATGCCAGCTCCTTTCATTCAGTCAGTAGCTTCAAACATTTCTGGTATATGAAAAACATGTTTTTCAATGGCAAAAATCAATGAATATTGTAAATGCACAAACAGTAATATCTCCACATTGCAAGGTGCAATTCTGAAATTTTTAGCTTTTTCCTGTTAATCCTAGCATGATAAAGAAGATTCAAAGAGAGTGAGATGCCAGCTCCTTTCATTCAGTCAGTAGCTTCAAACATTTCTGGTATATGAAAAACATGTTTTTCAATGGCAAAAATCAATGAATATTGTAAATGCACAAACAGTAATATCTCCACATTGCAAGGTGCAATTCTGAAATTTTTTGCTTTTTCCTGCTAATCCTAGCATGATAAAGAAGATTCAAAGAGAGTGAGATGCCAGCTCCTTTCATTCAGTCAGTAGCTTCAAACATTTCTGGTATATGAAAAACATGTTTTTCAATGGCAAAAATCAATGAATATTGTAAATGCACAAACAGTAATATCTCCACATTGCACGGTGCAATTCTGAAATTTTTAGCTTTTTCCTGTTAATCCTAGCATGATAAAGAAGATTCAAAGAGAGTGAGATGCCAGCTCCTTTCATTCAGTCAGTAGCTTCAAACATTTCTGGTATATGAAAAACATGTTTTTCATTGGCAAAAATCAATGAATATTGTAAATGCACAAACAGTAATATCTCCACATTGCAAGGTGCAATTCTGAAATTTTTTGCTTTTTCCTGTTAATCCTAGCATGATAAAGAAGATTCAAAGAGAGTGAGATGCCAGCTCCTTTCATTCAGTCAGTAGCTTCAAACATTTCTGGTATATGAAAAACATGTTTTTCAATGGCAAAAATCAATGAATATTGTAAATGCACAAACAGTAATATCTCCACATTGCAAGGTGCAATTCTGAAATTTTTTGCTTTTTCCTGCTAATCCTAGCATGATAAAGAAGATTCAAAGAGAGTGAGATGCCAGCTCCTTTCATTCAGTCAGTAGCTTCAAACATTTCTGGTATATGAAAAACATGTTTTTCAATGGCAAAAATCAATGAATATTGTAAATGCACAAACAGTAATATCTCCACATTGCACGGTGCAATTCTGAAATTTTTAGCTTTTTCCTGTTAATCCTAGCATGATAAAGAAGATTCAAAGAGAGTGAGATGCCAGCTCCTTTCATTCAGTCAGTAGCTTCAAACATTTCTGGTATATGAAAAACATGTTTTTCAATGGCAAAAATCAATGAATATTGTAAATGCACAAACAGTAATATCTCCACATTGCAAGGTGCAATTCTGAAATTTTTTGCTTTTTCCTGCTAATCCTAGCATGATAAAGAAGATTCAAAGAGAGTGAGATGCCAGCTCCTTTCATTCAGTCAGTAGCTTCAAACATTTCTGGTATATGAAAAACATGTTTTTCAATGGCAAAAATCAATGAATATTGTAAATGCACAAACAGTAATATCTCCACATTGCAAGGTGCAATTCTGAAATTTTTTGCTTTTTCCTGTTAATCCTAGCATGATAAAGAAGATTCAAAGAGAGTGAGATGCCAGCTCCTTTCATTCAGTCAGTAGCTTCAAACATTTCTGGTATATAAAAAACATGTTTTTCAATGGCAAAAATCAATGAATATTGTAAATGCACAAACAGTAATATCTCCACATTGCAAGGTGCAATTCTGAAATTTTTTGCTTTTTCCTGCTAATCCTAGCATGATAAAGAAGATTCAAAGAGAGTGAGATGCCAGCTCCTTTCATTCAGTCAGTAGCTTCAAACATTTCTGGTATATGAAAAACATGTTTTTCAATGGCAAAAATCAATGAATATTGTAAATGCACAAACAGTAATATCTCCACATTGCACGGTGCAATTCTGAAATTTTTAGCTTTTTCCTGTTAATCCTAGCATGATAAAGAAGATTCAAAGAGAGTGAGATGCCAGCTCCTTTCATTCAGTCAGTAGCTTCAAACATTTCTGGTATATGAAAAACATGTTTTTCAATGGCAAAAATCAATGAATATTGTAAATGCACAAACAGTAATATCTCCACATTGCAAGGTGCAATTCTGAAATTTTTTGCTTTTTCCTGCTAATCCTAGCATGATAAAGAAGATTCAAAGAGAGTGAGATGCCAGCTCCTTTCATTCAGTCAGTAGCTTCAAACATTTCTGGTATATGAAAAACATGTTTTTCAATGGCAAAAATCAATGAATATTGTAAATGCACAAACAGTAATATCTCCACATTGCACGGTGCAATTCTGAAATTTTTAGCTTTTTCCTGTTAATCCTAGCATGATAAAGAAGATACAAAGAGAGTGAGATGCCAGCTCCTTTCATTCAGTCAGTAGCTTCAAACATTTCTGGTATATGAAAAACATGTTTTTCAATGGCAAAAATCAATGAATATTGTAAATGCACAAACAGTAATATCTCCACATTGCACGGTGCAATTCTGAAATTTTTAGCTTTTTCCTGTTAATCCTAGCATGATAAAGAAGATTCAAAGAGAGTGAGATGCCAGCTCCTTTCATTCAGTCAGTAGCTTCAAACATTTCTGGTATATGAAAAACATGTTTTTCAATGGCAAAAATCAATGAATATTGTAAATGCACAAACAGTAATATCTCCACATTGCAAGGTGCAATTCTGAATTTTTTTGCTTTTTCCTGCTAATCCTAGCATGATAAAGAAGATTCAAAGAGAGTGAGATGCCAGCTCCTTTCATTCAGTCAGTAGCTTCAAACATTTCTGGTATATGAAAAACATGTTTTTCAATGGCAAAAATCAATGAATATTGTAAATGCACAAACAGTAATATCTCCACATTGCAAGGTGCAATTCTGAAATTTTTTGCTTTTTCCTGTTAATCCTAGCATGATAAAGAAGATTCAAAGAGAGTGAGATGCCAGCTCCTTTCATTCAGTCAGTAGCTTCAAACATTTCTGGTATATAAAAAACATGTTTTTCAATGGCAAAAATCAATGAATATTGTAAATGCACAAACAGTAATATCTCCACATTGCAAGGTGCAATTCTGAAATTTTTTGCTTTTTCCTGCTAATCCTAGCATGATAAAGAAGATTCAAAGAGAGTGAGATGCCAGCTCCTTTCATTCAGTCAGTAGCTTCAAACATTTCTGGTATATGAAAAACATGTTTTTCAATGGCAAAAATCAATGAATATTGTAAATGCACAAACAGTAATATCTCCACATTGCACGGTGCAATTCTGAAATTTTTAGCTTTTTCCTGTTAATCCTAGCATGATAAAGAAGATTCAAAGAGAGTGAGATGCCAGCTCCTTTCATTCAGTCAGTAGCTTCAAACATTTCTGGTATATGAAAAACATGTTTTTCAATGGCAAAAATCAATGAATATTGTAAATGCACAAACAGTAATATCTCCACATTGCAAGGTGCAATTCTGAAATTTTTTGCTTTTTCCTGCTAATCCTAGCATGATAAAGAAGATTCAAAGAGAGTGAGATGCCAGCTCCTTTCATTCAGTCAGTAGCTTCAAACATTTCTGGTATATGAAAAACATGTTTTTCAATGGCAAAAATCAATGAATATTGTAAATGCACAAACAGTAATATCTCCACATTGCACGGTGCAATTCTGAAATTTTTAGCTTTTTCCTGTTAATCCTAGCATGATAAAGAAGATTCAAAGAGAGTGAGATGCCAGCTCCTTTCATTCAGTCAGTAGCTTCAAACATTTCTGGTATATGAAAAACATGTTTTTCAATGGCAAAAATCAATGAATATTGTAAATGCACAAACAGTAATATCTCCACATTGCAAGGTGCAATTCTGAAATTTTTTGCTTTTTCCTGTTAATCCTAGCATGATAAAGAAGATTCAAAGAGAGTGAGATGCCAGCTCCTTTCATTCAGTCAGTAGCTTCAAACATTTCTGGTATATGAAAAACATGTTTTTCAATGGCAAAAATCAATGAATATTGTAAATGCACAAACAGTAATATCTCCACATTGCAAGGTGTAATTCTGAAATTTTTTGCTTTTTCCTGCTAATCCTAGCATGATAAAGAAGATTCAAAGAGAGTGAGATGCCAGCTCCTTTCATTCAGTCAGTAGCTTCAAACATTTCTGGTATATGAAAAACATGTTTTTCAATGGCAAAAATCAATGAATATTGTAAATGCACAAACAGTAATATCTCCACATTGCACGGTGCAATTCTGAAATTTTTAGCTTTTTCCTGTTAATCCTAGCATGATAAAGAAGATTCAAAGAGAGTGAGATGCCAGCTCCTTTCATTCAGTCAGTAGCTTCAAACATTTCTGGTATATGAAAAACATGTTTTTCAATGGCAAAAATCAATGAATATTGTAAATGCACAAACAGTAATATCTCCACATTGCAAGGTGCAATTCTGAAATTTTTAGCTTTTTCCTGTTAATCCTAGCATGATAAAGAAGATTCAAAGAGAGTGAGATGCCAGCTCCTTTCATTCAGTCAGTAGCTTCAAACATTTCTGGTATATGAAAAACATGTTTTTCAATGGCAAAAATCAATGAATATTGTAAATGCACAAACAGTAATTTCTCCGCATTGCAAGGTGCAAGTCTGAAATTTTTTGCTTTTTCCTGCTCCTCTTAGCATGATAAAGAAGATTCAAAGAGAGTGAGATGCCAGCTCCTTTCATTCAGTCAGTAGCTTCAATCATTTCTGGACGTTTTTCAATGGCAAAAATCAATGAATATTGTAAATGCACAAACAGTAATTTCTCCGCATTGCAAGGTGCAATTCTGAAATTTTTTGCTTTTTCCTGCTCCTCTTAGCATGATAAAGAAGATTCAAAGAGAGTGAGATGCCAGCTCCTTTCATTCAGTCAGTAGCTTCAAACATTTCTGGTATATGAATAACATGATGTTTTTCAATGGCAAAAATCAATGAATATTGTAAATGCACAAACAGTAATTTCTCCGCATTGCAAGGTGCAAGTCTGAAATTTTTTGCTTTTTCCTGCTCCTCTTAGCATGATAAAGAAGATTCAAAGAGAGTGAGATGCCAGTTACTTTCATGCAGTCAGTAGCTTCAATCATTTCTGGACGTTTTTCAATGGTAAAAATCAATGAATATTGTAAATGCACAAACAGTAATTTCTCCACATTGCAAGGTGCAATTCTGAAATTTTTTGCTTTTTCCTGCTCCTCTTAGCATGATAAAGAAGATTCAAAGAGAGTGAGATGCCAGCTCCTTTCATTCAGTCAGTAGCTTCAAACATTTCTGGTATATGAATAACATGATGTTTTTCAATGGCAAAAATCAATGAATATTGTAAATGCACAAACAGTAATTTCTCCGCATTGCAAGGTGCAATTCTGAAATTTTTTGCTTTTTCCTGCTCCTCTTAGCATGATAAAGAAGATTCAAAGAGAGTGAGATGCCAGCTCCTTTCATTCAGTCAGTAGCTTCAAACATTTCTGGTATATGAATAACATGATGTTTTTCAATGGCAAAAATCAATGAATATTGTAAATGCACAAACAGTAATTTCTCCGCATTGCAAGGTGCAATTCTGAAATTTTTTGCTTTTTCCTGCTCCTCTTAGCATGATAAAGAAGATTCAAAAAGAGTGAGATGCCAGCTTTCATTCAGTCAGTAGCTTCAATCATTTCTGGATGTTTTTCAATGGCAAAAATCAATGAATATTGTAAATGCACAAACAGTAATTTCTCCGCATTGCAAGGTGCAATTCTGAAATTTTTTGCTTTTTCCTGCTCCTCTTAGCATGATAAAGAAGATTCAAAGAGAGTGAGATGCCAGCTCCTTTCATTCAGTCAGTAGCTTCAATCATTTCTGGATGTTTTTCAATGGCAAAAATCAATGAATATTGTAAATGCACAAACAGTAATTTCTCCGCATTGCAAGGTGCAATTCTGAAATTTTTTGCTTTTTCCTGCTCCTCTTAGCATGATAAAGAAGATTAAAAGAGAGTGAGATGCCAGCTCCTTTCATTCAGTCAGTAGCTTCAAACATTTCTGGTATATGAATAACATGATGTTTTTCAATGGCAAAAATCAATGAATATTGTAAATGCACAAACAGTAATTTCTCCGCATTGCAAGGTGCAAGTCTGAAATTTTTTTGCTTTTTCCTGCTCCTCTTAGCATGATAAAGAAGATTCAAAGAGAGTGAGATGCCAGCTACTTTCATTCAGTCAGTAGCTTCAATCATTTCTGGACGTTTTTCAATGGTAAAAATCAATGAATATTGTAAATGCACAAACAGTAATTTCTCCACATTGCAACGTGCAATTCTGAAATTTTTTGCTTTTTCCTGCTCCTCTTAGCATGATAAAGAAGATTCAAAGAGAGTGAGATGCCAGCTCCTTTCATTCAGTCAGTAGCTTCAAACATTTCTGGTATATGAATAACCTGATGTTTTTCAATGGCAAAAATCAATGAATATTGTAAATGCACAAACAGTAATTTCTCCACATTGCAAGGTGCAATTCTGAAATTTTTTGCTTTTTCCTGCTCCTCTTAGCATGATAAAGAAGATTCAAAGAGAGTGAGATGCCAGCTCCTTTCATTCAGTCAGTAGCTTCAAACATTTCTGGTATATGAATAACATGATGTTTTTCAATGGCAAAAATCAATGAATATTGTAAATGCACAAACAGTAATTTCTCCGCATTGCAAGGTGCAATTCTGAAATTTTTTGCTTTTTCCTGCTCCTCTTAGCATGATAAAGAAGATTCAAAGAGAGTGAGATGCCAGCTCCTTTCATTCAGTCAGTAGCTTCAATCATTTCTGGACGTTTTTCAATGGCAAAAATCAATGAATATTGTAAATGCACAAACAGTAATTTCTCCGCATTGCAAGGTGCAATTCTGAAATTTTTTGCTTTTTCCTGCTCCTCTTAGCATGATAAAGAAGATTCAAAGAGAGTGAGATGTCAGCTCCTTTCATTCAGTCAGTAGCTTCAAACATTTCTGGTATATGAATAACATGATGTTTTTCAATGGCAAAAATCAATGAATATTGTAAATGCACAAACAGTAATTTCTCCGCATTGCAAGGTGCAATTCTGAAATTTTTTGCTTTTTCCTGCTCCTCTTAGCATGATAAAGAAGATTCAAAGAGAGTGAGATGCCAGCTCCTTTCATTCAGTCAGTAGCTTCAATCATTTCTGGACGTTTTTCAATGGCAAAAATCAATGAATATTGTAAATGCACAAACAGTAATTTCTCCGCATTGCAAGGTGCAATTCTGAAATTTTTTGCTTTTTCCTGCTCCTCTTAGCATGATAAAGAAGATTCAAAGAGAGTGAGATGCCAGCTCCTTTCATTCAGTCAGTAGCTTCAAACATTTCTGGAATATGAATAACATGATGTTTTTCAATGGCAAAAATCAATGAATATTGTAAATGCACAAACAGTAATTTCTCCGCATTGCAAGGTGCAAGTCTGAAATTTTTTGCTTTTTCCTGCTCCTCTTAGCATGATAAAGAAGATTCAAAGAGAGTGAGATGCCAGCTACTTTCATTCAGTCAGTAGCTTCAATCATTTCTGGACGTTTTTCAATGGTAAAAATCAATGAATATTGTAAATGCACAAACAGTAATTTCTCCACATTGCAATGTGCAATTCTAAAATTTTTTGCTTTTTCCTGCTCCTCTTAGCATGATAAAGAAGATTCAAAGAGAGTGAGATGCCAGCTCCTTTCATTCAGTCAGTAGCTTCAAACATTTCTGGTATATGAATAACATGATGTTTTTCAATGGCAAAAATCAATGAATATTGTAAATGCACAAACAGTAATTTCTCCGCATTGCAAGGTGCAATTCTGAAATTTTTTGCTTTTTCCTGCTCCTCTTAGCATGATAAAGAAGATTCAAAGAGAGTGAGATGCCAACTCCTTTCATTCAGTCAGTAGCTTCAAACATTTCTGGTATATGAATAACATGATGTTTTTCAATGGCAAAAATCAATGAATATTGTAAATGCACAAACAGTAATTTCTCCGCATTGCAAGGTGCAATTCTGAAATTTTTTGCTTTTTCCTGCTCCTCTTAGCATGATAAAGAAGATTCAAAGAGAGTGAGATGCCAGATCCTTTCATTCAGTCAGTAGCTTCAATCATTTCTGGACGTTTTTCAATGGCAAAAATCAATGAATATTGTAAATGCACAAACAGTAATTTCTCCGCATTGCAAGGTGCAATTCTGAAATTTTTTGCTTTTTCCTGCTCCTCTTAGCATGATAAAGAAGATTCAAAGAGAGTGAGATGCCAGCTCCTTTGATTCAGTCAGTATCTTCAAACATTTCTGGTATATGAATAACATGATGTTTTTCAATGGCAAAAATCAATGAATATTGTAAATGCACAAACAGTAATTTCTCCGCATTGCAAGGTGCAAGTCTGAAATTTTTTGCTTTTTCCTGCTCCTCTTAGCATGATAAAGAAGATTCAAAGAGAGTGAGATGCCAGCTACTTTCATTCAGTCAGTAGCTTCAATCATTTCTGGACGTTTTTCAATGGTAAAAATCAATGAATATTGTAAATGCACAAACAGTAATTTCTCCACATTGCAAGGTGCAATTCTGAAATTTTTTGCTTTTTCCTGCTCCTCTTAGCATGATAAAGAAGATTCAAAGAGAGTGAGATGCCAGCTCCTTTCATTCAGTCAGTAGCTTCAAACATTTCTGGTATATGAATAACATGATGTTTTTCAATGGCAAAAATCAATGAATATTGTAAATGCACAAACAGTAATTTCTCCGCATTGCAAGGTGCAAGTCTGAAATTTTTTGCTTTTTCCTGCTCCTCTTAGCATGATAAAGAAGATTCAAAGAGAGTGAGATGCCAGCTACTTTCATTCAGTCAGTAGCTTCAATCATTTCTGGACGTTTTTCAATGGTAAAAATCAATGAATATTGTAAATGCACAAACAGTAATTTCTCCACATTGCAAGGTGCAATTCTGAAATTTTTTGCTTTTTCCTGCTCCTCTTAGCATGATAAAGAAGATTCAAAGAGAGTGAGATGCCAGCTCCTTTCATTCAGTCAGTAGCTTCAAACATTTCTGGTATATGAATAACATGATGTTTTTCAATGGCAAAAATCAATGAATATTGTAAATGCACAAACAGTAATTTCTCCACATTGCAAGGTGCAATTCTGAAATTTTTTGCTTTTTCCTGCTCCTCTTAGCATGATAAAGAAGATTCAAAGAGAGTGAGATGCCAGCTCCTTTCATTCAGTCAGTAGCTTCAAACATTTCTGGTATATGAATAACATGATGTTTTTCAATGGCAAAAATCAATGAATATTGTAAATGCACAAACAGTAATTTCTCCGCATTGCAAGGTGCAATTCTGAAATTTTTTGCTTTTTCCTGCTCCTCTTAGCATGATAAAGAAGATTCAAAGAGAGTGAGATGCCAGCTCCTTTCATTCAGTCAGTAGCTTCAATCATTTCTGGACGTTTTTCAATGGCAAAAATCAATGAATATTGTAAATGCACAAACAGTAATTTCTCCGCATTGCAAGGTGCAATTCTGAAATTTTTTGCTTTTTCCTGCTCCTCTTAGCATGATAAAGAAGATTCAAAGAGAGTGAGATGTCAGCTCCTTTCATTCAGTCAGTAGCTTCAAACATTTCTGGTATATGAATAACATGATGTTTTTCAATGGCAAAAATCAATGAATATTGTAAATGCACAAACAGTAATTTCTCCGCATTGCAAGGTGCAATTCTGAAATTTTTTGCTTTTTCCTGCTCCTCTTAGCATGATAAAGAAGATTCAAAGAGAGTGAGATGCCAGCTCCTTTCATTCAGTCAGTAGCTTCAATCATTTCTGGACGTTTTTCAATGGCAAAAATCAATGAATATTGTAAATGCACAAACAGTAATTTCTCCGCATTGCAAGGTGCAATTCTGAAATTTTTTGCTTTTTCCTGCTCCTCTTAGCATGATAAAGAAGATTCAAAGAGAGTGAGATGCCAGCTCCTTTCATTCAGTCAGTAGCTTCAAACATTTCTGGTATATGAATAACATGATGTTTTTCAATGGCAAAAATCAATGAATATTGTAAATGCACAAACAGTAATTTCTCCGCATTGCAAGGTGCAAGTCTGAAATTTTTTGCTTTTTCCTGCTCCTCTTAGCATGATAAAGAAGATTCAAAGAGAGTGAGATGCCAGCTCCTTTCATTCAGTCAGTAGCTTCAATCATTTCTGGATGTTTTTCAATGGCAAAAATCAATGAATATTGTAAATGCACAAACTGTAATTTCTCCGTATTGCAAGGTGCAATTCTGAAATTTTTTGCTTTTTCCTGCTCCTCTTAGCATGATAAAGAAGATTCAAAGAGAGTGAGATGCCAGCTCCTTTCATTCAGTCAGTAGCTTCAATCATTTCTGGACGTTTTTCAATGGCAAAAATCAATGAATATTGTAAATGCACAAACAGTAATTTCTCCGCATTGCAAGGTGCAATTCTGAAATTTTTTGCTTTTTCCTGCTCCTCTTAGCATGATAAAGAAGATTCAAAGAGAGTGAGATGACAGCTCCTTTCATTTAGTCAGTACCTTCAATCATTTCTGGACGTTTTTCAATGGCAAAAATCAATGAATATTGTAAATGCACAAACAGTAATTTCTCCGCATTGCAAGGTGCAATTCTGAAATTTTTTGCTTTTTCCCGCTCCTCTTAGCATGATAAAGAAGATTGAAAGAGAGTGAGGTGCCAGCTCCTTTCATTCAGTCAGTAGCTTCAAACATTTCTGGTATATGAATAACATGTTTTTCAATGGCAAAAATCAATGAATATTGTAAATGCACAAACAGCAATTTCTCCGCATTGCAAGGTGCAATTCTGAAATTTTTTGATTTTTCCTGCTCCTCTTAGCATGATAAAGAAGATTCAAAGAGAGTGAGATGCCAGCTCCTTTCATTCAGTCAGTAGCTTCAATCATTTCTGGACGTTTTTCAATGGCAAAAATCAATGAATATTGTAAATGCACAAACAGTAATTTCTCCGCATTGCAAGGTGCAATTCTGAAATTTTTTGCTTTTTCCTGCTCCTCTTAGCATGATAAAGAAGATTCAAAGAGAGTGAGATGCCAGCTCCTTTCATTCAGTCAGTAGCTTCAAACATTTCTGGTATATGAATAACATGATGTTTTTCAATGGCAAAAATCAATGAATATTGTAAATGCACAAACAGTAATTTCTCCGCATTGCAAGGTGCAATTCTGAAATTTTTTGCTTTTTCCTGCTCCTCTTAGCATGATAAAGAAGATTCAAAGAGAGTGAGATGCCAGCTCCTTTCATTCAGTCAGTAGCTTCAAACATTTCTGGTATATGAATAACATGATGTTTTTCAATGGCAAAAATCAATGAATATTGTAAATGCACAAACAGTAATTTCTCCGCATTGCAAGGTGCAAGTCTGAAATTTTTTGCTTTTTCCTGCTCCTCTTAGCATGATAAAGAAGATTCAAAGAGAGTGAGATGCCAGCTACTTTCATTCAGTCAGTAGCTTCAATCATTTCTGGACGTTTTTCAATGGTAAAAATCAATGAATATTGTAAATGCACAAACAGTAATTTCTCCACATTGCAAGGTGCAATTCTGAAATTTTTTGCTTTTTCCTGCTCCTCTTAGCATGATAAAGAAGATTCAAAGAGAGTGAGATGCCAGCTCCTTTCATTCAGTCAGTAGCTTCAAACATTTCTGGTATATGAATAACATGATGTTTTTCAATGGCAAAAATCAATGAATATTGTAAATGCACAAACAGTAATTTCTCCGCATTGCAAGGTGCAATTCTGAAATTTTTTGCTTTTTCCTGCTCCTCTTAGCATGATAAAGAAGATTCAAAGAGAGTGAGATGCCAGCTCCTTTCATTCAGTCAGTAGCTTCAATCATTTCTGGATGTTTTTCAATGGCAAAAATCAATGAATATTGTAAATGCACAAACTGTAATTTCTCCGCATTGCAAGGTGCAATTCTGAAATTTTTTGCTTTTTCCTGCTCCTCTTAGCATGATAAAGAAGATTCAAAGAGAGTGAGATGCCAGCTCCTTTCATTCAGTCAGTAGCTTCAATCATTTCTGGACGTTTTTCAGTGGCAAAAATCAATGAATATTGTAAATGCACAAACAGTAATTTCTCCGCATTGCAAGGTGCAATTCTGAAATTTTTTGCTTTTTCCTGCTCCTCTTAGCATGATAAAGAAGATTCAAAGAGAGTGAGATGCCAGCTCCTTTCATTCAGTCAGTACCTTCAATCATTTCTGGACGTTTTTCAATGGCAAAAATCAATGAATATTGTAAATGCACAAACAGTAATTTCTCCGCATTGCAAGGTGCAAGTCTGAAATTTTTTGCTTTTTCCTGCTCCTCTTAGCATGATAAAGAAGATTCAAAGAGAGTGAGATGCCAGCTACTTTCATTCAGTCAGTAGCTTCAATCATTTCTGGACGTTTTTCAATGGTAAAAATCAATGAATATTGTAAATGCACAAACAGTAATTTCTCCACATTGCAAGGTGCAATTCTGAAATTTTTTGCTTTTTCCTGCTCCTCTTAGCATGATAACGAAGATTCAAAGAGAGTGAGATGCCAGCTCCTTTCATTCAGTCAGTAGCTTCAAACATTTCTGGTATATGAATAACGATGTTTTTCAATGGCAAAAATCAATGAATATTGTAAATGCACAAACAGTAATTTCTCCGCATTGCAAGGTGCAATTCTGAAATTTTTTGCTTTTTCCTGCTCCTCTTAGCATGATAAAGAAGATTCAAAGAGAGTGAGATGCCAGCTCCTTTCATTCAGTCAGTAGCTTCAATCATTTCTGGACGTTTTTCAATGGCAAAAATCAATGAATATTGTAAATGCACAAACAGTAATTTCTCCGCATTGCAAGGTGCAATTCTGAAATTTTTTGCTTTTTCCCGCTCCTCTTAGCATGATAAAGAAGATTCAAAGAGAGTGAGGTGCCAGCTCCTTTCATTCAGTCAGTAGCTTCAAACATTTCTGGTATATGAATAACATGTTTTTCAATGGCAAAAATCAATGAATATTGTAAATGCACAAACAGTAATTTCTCCGCATTGCAAGGTGCAATTCTGAAATTTTTTGATTTTTCCTGCTCCTCTTAGCATGATAAAGAAGATTCAAAGAGAGTGAGATGCCAGCTCCTTTCATTCAGTCAGTAGCTTCAATCATTTCTGGACGTTTTTCAATGGCAAAAATCAATGAATATTGTAAAAGCACAAACAGTAATTTCTCCGCATTGCAAGGTGCAATTCTGAAATTTTTTGCTTTTTCCTGCTCCTCTTAGCATGATAAAGAAGATTCAAAGAGAGTGAGATGCCAGCTCCTTTCATTCAGTCAGTAGCTTCAAACATTTCTGGTATATGAATAACATGATGTTTTTCAATGGCAAAAATCAATGAATATTGTAAATGCACAAACAGTAATTTCTCCGCATTGCAAGGTGCAATTCTGAAATTTTTTGCTTTTTCCTGCTCCTCTTAGCATGATAAAGAAGATTCAAAGAGAGTGAGATGCCAGCTCCTTTCATTCAGTCAGTAGCTTCAAACATTTCTGGTATATGAATAACATGATGTTTTTCAATGGCAAAAATCAATGAATATTGTAAATGCACAAACAGTAATTTCTCCGCATTGCAAGGTGCAAGTCTGAAATTTTTTGCTTTTTCCTGCTCCTCTTAGCATGATAAAGAAGATTCAAAGAGAGTGAGATGCCAGCTACTTTCATGCAGTCAGTAGCTTCAATCATTTCTGGACGTTTTTCAATGGTAAAAATCAATGAATATTGTAAATGCACAAACAGTAATTTCTCCACATTGCAAGGTGCAATTCTGAAATTTTTTGCTTTTTCCTGCTCCTCTTAGCATGATAAAGAAGATTCAAAGAGAGTGAGATGCCAGCTCCTTTCATTCAGTCAGTAGCTTCAAACATTTCTGGTATATGAAAAACATGTTTTTCAATGGCAAAAATCAATGAATATTGTAAATGCACAAACAGTAATATCTCCACATTGCACGGTGCAATTCTGAAATTTTTAGCTTTTTCCTGTTAATCCTAGCATGATAAAGAAGATTCAAAGAGAGTGAGATGCCAGCTCCTTTCATTCAGTCAGTAGCTTCAAACATTTCTGGTATATGAAAAACATGTTTTTCAATGGCAAAAATCAATGAATATTGTAAATGCACAAACAGTAATATCTCCACATTGCAAGGTGCAATTCTGAAATTTTTTGCTTTTTCCTGCTAATCCTAGCATGATAAAGAAGATTCAAAGAGAGTGAGATGCCAGCTCCTTTCATTCAGTCAGTAGCTTCAAACATTTCTGGTATATGAAAAACATGTTTTTCAATGGCAAAAATCAATGAATATTGTAAATGCACAAACAGTAATATCTCCACATTGCACGGTGCAATTCTGAAATTTTTAGCTTTTTCCTGTTAATCCTAGCATGATAAAGAAGATTCAAAGAGAGTGAGATGCCAGCTCCTTTCATTCAGTCAGTAGCTTCAAACATTTCTGGTATATGAAAAACATGTTTTTCAATGGCAAAAATCAATGAATATTGTAAATGCACAAACAGTAATATCTCCACATTGCAAGGTGCAATTCTGAAATTCTTTGCTTTTTCCTGTTAATCCTAGCATGATAAAGAAGATTCAAAGAGAGTGAGATGCCAGCTCCTTTCATTCAGTCAGTAGCTTCAAACATTTCTGGTATATGAAAAACATGTTTTTCAATGGCAAAAATCAATGAATATTGTAAATGCACAAACAGTAATATCTCCACATTGCAAGGTGCAATTCTGAAATTTTTTGCTTTTTCCTGCTAATCCTAGCATGATAAAGAAGATTCAAAGAGAGTGAGATGCCAGCTCCTTTCATTCAGTCAGTAGCTTCAAACATTTCTGGTATATGAAAAACATGTTTTTCAATGGCAAAAATCAATGAATATTGTAAATGCACAAACAGTAATATCTCCACATTGCACGGTGCAATTCTGAAATTTTTAGCTTTTTCCTGTTAATCCTAGCATGATAAAGAAGATTCAAAGAGAGTGAGATGCCAGCTCCTTTCATTCAGTCAGTAGCTTCAAACATTTCTGGTATATGAAAAACATGTTTTTCAATGGCAAAAATCAATGAATATTGTAAATGCACAAACAGTAATATCTCCACTTTGCAAGGTGCAATTCTGAAATTTTTTGCTTTTTCCTGCTAATCCTAGCATGATAAAGAAGATTCAAAGAGAGTGAGATGCCAGCTCCTTTCATTCAGTCAGTAGCTTCAAACATTTCTGGTATATGAAAAACATGTTTTTCAATGGCAAAAATCAATGAATATTGTAAATGCACAAACAGTAATATCTCCACATTGCACGGTGCAATTCTGAAATTTTTAGCTTTTTCCTGTTAATCCTAGCATGATAAAGAAGATTCAAAGAGAGTGAGATGCCAGCTCCTTTCATTCAGTCAGTAGCTTCAAACATTTCTGGTATATGAAAAACATGTTTTTCAATGGCAAAAATCAATGAATATTGTAAATGCACAAACAGTAATATCTCCACATTGCAAGGTGCAATTCTGAAATTTTTTGCTTTTTCCTGTTAATCCTAGCATGATAAAGAAGATTCAAAGAGAGTGAGATGCCAGCTCCTTTCATTCAGTCAGTAGCTTCAAACATTTCTGGTATATGAAAAACATGTTTTTCAATGGCAAAAATCAATGAATATTGTAAATGCACAAACAGTAATATCTCCACATTGCAAGGTGCAATTCTGAAATTTTTTGCTTTTTCCTGCTAATCCTAGCATGATAAAGAAGATTCAAAGAGAGTGAGATGCCAGCTCCTTTCATTCAGTCAGTAGCTTCAAACATTTCTGGTATATGAAAAACATGTTTTTCAATGGCAAAAATCAATGAATATTGTAAATGCACAAACAGTAATATCTCCACATTGCACGGTGCAATTCTGAAATTTTTAGCTTTTTCCTGTTAATCCTAGCATGATAAAGAAGATTCAAAGAGAGTGAGATGCCAGCTCCTTTCATTCAGTCAGTAGCTTCAAACATTTCTGGTATATGAAAAACATGTTTTTCAATGGCAAAAATCAATGAATATTGTAAATGCACAAACAGTAATATCTCCACATTGCAAGGTGCAATTCTGAATTTTTTTGCTTTTTCCTGCTAATCCTAGCATGATAAAGAAGATTCAAAGAGAGTGAGATGCCAGCTCCTTTCATTCAGTCAGTAGCTTCAAACATTTCTGGTATATGAAAAACATGTTTTTCAATGGCAAAAATCAATGAATATTGTAAATGCACAAACAGTAATATCTCCACATTGCAAGGTGCAATTCTGAAATTTTTTGCTTTTTCCTGTTAATCCTAGCATGATAAAGAAGATTCAAAGAGAGTGAGATGCCAGCTCCTTTCATTCAGTCAGTAGCTTCAAACATTTCTGGTATATAAAAAACATGTTTTTCAATGGCAAAAATCAATGAATATTGTAAATGCACAAACAGTAATATCTCCACATTGCAAGGTGCAATTCTGAAATTTTTTGCTTTTTCCTGCTAATCCTAGCATGATAAAGAAGATTCAAAGAGAGTGAGATGCCAGCTCCTTTCATTCAGTCAGTAGCTTCAAACATTTCTGGTATATGAAAAACATGTTTTTCAATGGCAAAAATCAATGAATATTGTAAATGCACAAACAGTAATATCTCCACATTGCACGGTGCAATTCTGAAATTTTTAGCTTTTTCCTGTTAATCCTAGCATGATAAAGAAGATTCAAAGAGAGTGAGATGCCAGCTCCTTTCATTCAGTCAGTAGCTTCAAACATTTCTGGTATATGAAAAACATGTTTTTCAATGGCAAAAATCAATGAATATTGTAAATGCACAAACAGTAATATCTCCACATTGCAAGGTGCAATTCTGAAATTTTTTGCTTTTTCCTGCTAATCCTAGCATGATAAAGAAGATTCAAAGAGAGTGAGATGCCAGCTCCTTTCATTCAGTCAGTAGCTTCAAACATTTCTGGTATATGAAAAACATGTTTTTCAATGGCAAAAATCAATGAATATTGTAAATTCACAAACAGTAATATCTCCACATTGCAAGGTGCAATTCTGAAATTTTTTGCTTTTTCCTGCTAATCGTAGCATGATAAAGAAGATTCAAAGAGAGTGAGATGCCAGCTCCTTTCATTCAGTCAGTAGCTTCAAACATTTCTGGTATATGAAAAACATGTTTTTCAATGGCAAAAATCAATGAATATTGTAAATGCACAAACAGTAATATCTCCACATTGCACGGTGCAATTCTGAAATTTTTAGCTTTTTCCTGTTAATCCTAGCATGATAAAGAAGATTCAAAGAGAGTGAGATGCCAGCTCCTTTCATTCAGTCAGTAGCTTCAAACATTTCTGGTATATGAAAAACATGTTTTTCAATGGCAAAAATCAATGAATATTGTAAATGCACAAACAGTAATATCTCCACATTGCAAGGTGCAATTCTGAAATTTTTTGCTTTTTCCTGTTAATCCTAGCATGATAAAGAAGATTCAAAGAGAGTGAGATGCCAGCTCCTTTCATTCAGTCAGTAGCTTCAAACATTTCTGGTATATGAAAAACATGTTTTTCAATGGCAAAAATCAATGAATATTGTAAATGCACAAACAGTAATTTCTCCGCATTGCAAGGTGCAAGTCTGAAATTTTTTGCTTTTTCCTGCTCCTCTTAGCATGATAAAGAAGATTCAAAGAGAGTGAGATGCCAGCTCCTTTCATTCAGTCAGTAGCTTCAATCATTTCTGGACGTTTTTCAATGGCAAAAATCAATGAATATTGTAAATGCACAAACAGTAATTTCTCCGCATTGCAAGGTGCAATTCTGAAATTTTTTGCTTTTTCCTGCTCCTCTTAGCATGATAAAGAAGATTCAAAGAGAGTGAGATGCCAGCTCCTTTCATTCAGTCAGTAGCTTCAAACATTTCTGGTATATGAATAACATGATGTTTTTCAATGGCAAAAATCAATGAATATTGTAAATGCACAAACAGTAATTTCTCCGCATTGCAAGGTGCAAGTCTGAAATTTTTTGCTTTTTCCTGCTCCTCTTAGCATGATAAAGAAGATTCAAAGAGAGTGAGATGCCAGTTACTTTCATGCAGTCAGTAGCTTCAATCATTTCTGGACGTTTTTCAATGGTAAAAATCAATGAATATTGTAAATGCACAAACAGTAATTTCTCCACATTGCAAGGTGCAATTCTGAAATTTTTTGCTTTTTCCTGCTCCTCTTAGCATGATAAAGAAGATTCAAAGAGAGTGAGATGCCAGCTCCTTTCATTCAGTCAGTAGCTTCAAACATTTCTGGTATATGAATAACATGATGTTTTTCAATGGCAAAAATCAATGAATATTGTAAATGCACAAACAGTAATTTCTCCGCATTGCAAGGTGCAATTCTGAAATTTTTTGCTTTTTCCTGCTCCTCTTAGCATGATAAAGAAGATTCAAAGAGAGTGAGATGCCAGCTCCTTTCATTCAGTCAGTAGCTTCAAACATTTCTGGTATATGAATAACATGATGTTTTTCAATGCAAAAATCAATGAATATTGTAAATGCACAAACAGTAATTTCTCCGCATTGCAAGGTGCAATTCTGAAATTTTTTGCTTTTTCCTGCTCCTCTTAGCATGATAAAGAAGATTCAAAAAGAGTGAGATGCCAGCTCCTTTCATTCAGTCAGTAGCTTCAATCATTTCTGGATGTTTTTCAATGGCAAAAATCAATGAATATTGTAAATGCACAAACAGTAATTTCTCCGCATTGCAAGGTGCAATTCTGAAATTTTTTGCTTTTTCCTGCTCCTCTTAGCATGATAAAGAAGATTCAAAGAGAGTGAGATGCCAGCTCCTTTCATTCAGTCAGTAGCTTCAATCATTTCTGGATGTTTTTCAATGGCAAAAATCAATGAATATTGTAAATGCACAAACAGTAATTTCTCCGCATTGCAAGGTGCAATTCTGAAATTTTTTGCTTTTTCCTGCTCCTCTTAGCATGATAAAGAAGATTCAAAGAGAGTGAGATGCCAGCTCCTTTCATTCAGTCAGTAGCTTCAAACATTTCTGGTATATGAATAACATGATGTTTTTCAATGGCAAAAATCAATGAATATTGTAAATGCACAAACAGTAATTTCTCCGCATTGCAAGGTGCAAGTCTGAAATTTTTTTGCTTTTTCCTGCTCCTCTTAGCATGATAAAGAAGATTCAAAGAGAGTGAGATGCCAGCTACTTTCATTCAGTCAGTAGCTTCAATCATTTCTGGACGTTTTTCAATGGTAAAAATCAATGAATATTGTAAATGCACAAACAGTAATTTCTCCACATTGCAAGGTGCAATTCTGAAAATTTTTGCTTTTTCCTGCTCCTCTTAGCATGATAAAGAAAATTCAAAGAGAGTGAGATGCCAGCTCCTTTCATTCAGTCAGTAGCTTCAAACATTTCTGGTATATGAATAACATGATGTTTTTCAATGGCAAAAATCAATGAATATTGTAAATGCACAAACAGTAATTTCTCCACATTGCAAGGTGCAATTCTGAAATTTTTTGCTTTTTCCTGCTCCTCTTAGCATGATAAAGAAGATTCAAAGAGAGTGAGATGCCAGCTCCTTTCATTCAGTCAGTAGCTTCAAACATTTCTGGTATATGAATAACATGATGTTTTTCAATGGCAAAAATCAATGAATATTGTAAATGCACAAACAGTAATTTCTCCGCATTGCAAGGTGCAATTCTGAAATTTTTTGCTTTTTCCTGCTCCTCTTAGCATGATAAAGAAGATTCAAAGAGAGTGAGATGCCAGCTCCTTTCATTCAGTCAGTAGCTTCAATCATTTCTGGACGTTTTTCAATGGCAAAAATCAATGAATATTGTAAATGCACAAACAGTAATTTCTCCGCATTGCAAGGTGCAATTCTGAAATTTTTTGCTTTTTCCTGCTCCTCTTAGCATGATAAAGAAGATTCAAAGAGAGTGAGATGTCAGCTCCTTTCATTCAGTCAGTAGCTTCAAACATTTCTGGTATATGAATAACATGATGTTTTTCAATGGCAAAAATCAATGAATATTGTAAATGCACAAACAGTAATTTCTCCGCATTGCAAGGTGCAATTCTGAAATTTTTTGCTTTTTCCTGCTCCTCTTAGCATGATAAAGAAGATTCAAAGAGAGTGAGATGCCAGCTCCTTTCATTCAGTCAGTAGCTTCAATCATTTCTGGACGTTTTTCAATGGCAAAAATCAATGAATATTGTAAATGCACAAACAGTAATTTCTCCGCATTGCAAGGTGCAATTCTGAAATTTTTTGCTTTTTCCTGCTCCTCTTAGCATGATAAAGAAGATTCAAAGAGAGTGAGATGCCAGCTCCTTTCATTCAGTCAGTAGCTTCAAACATTTCTGGAATATGAATAACATGATGTTTTTCAATGGCAAAAATCAATGAATATTGTAAATGCACAAACAGTAATTTCTCCGCATTGCAAGGTGCAAGTCTGAAATTTTTTGCTTTTTCCTGCTCCTCTTAGCATGATAAAGAAGATTCAAAGAGAGTGAGATGCCAGCTACTTTCATTCAGTCAGTAGCTTCAATCATTTCTGGACGTTTTTCAATGGTAAAAATCAATGAATATTGTAAATGCACAAACAGTAATTTCTCCACATTGCAATGTGCAATTCTAAAATTTTTTGCTTTTTCCTGCTCCTCTTAGCATGATAAAGAAGATTCAAAGAGAGTGAGATGCCAGCTCCTTTCATTCAGTCAGTAGCTTCAAACATTTCTGGTATATGAATAACATGATGTTTTTCAATGGCAAAAATCAATGAATATTGTAAATGCACAAACAGTAATTTCTCCGCATTGCAAGGTGCAATTCTGAAATTTTTTGCTTTTTCCTGCTCCTCTTAGCATGATAAAGAAGATTCAAAGAGAGTGAGATGCCAACTCCTTTCATTCAGTCAGTAGCTTCAAACATTTCTGGTATATGAATAACATGATGTTTTTCAATGGCAAAAATCAATGAATATTGTAAATGCACAAACAGTAATTTCTCCGCATTGCAAGGTGCAATTCTGAAATTTTTTGCTTTTTCCTGCTCCTCTTAGCATGATAAAGAAGATTCAAAGAGAGTGAGGTGCCAGCTCCTTTCATTCAGTCAGTAGCTTCAAACATTTCTGGTATATGAATAACATGTTTTTCAATGGCAAAAATCAATGAATATTGTAAATGCACAAACAGTAATTTCTCCGCATTGCAAGGTGCAATTCTGAAATTTTTTGCTTTTTCCTGCTCCTCTTAGCATGATAAAGAAGATTCAAAGAGAGTGAGATGCCAGCTCCTTTCATTCAATCAGTAGCTTCAATCATTTCTGGACGTTTTTCAATGGCAAAAATCAATGAATATTGTAAATGCACAAACAGTAATTTCTCCGCATTGCAAGGTGCAATTCTGAAATTTTTTGCTTTTTCCTGCTCCTCTTAGCATGATAAAGAAGATTCAAAGAGAGTGAGATGCCAGATCCTTTCATTCAGTCAGTAGCTTCAATCATTTCTGGACGTTTTTCAATGGCAAAAATCAATGAATATTGTAAATGCACAAACAGTAATTTCTCCGCATTGCAAGGTGCAATTCTGAAATTTTTTGCTTTTTCCTGCTCCTCTTAGCATGATAAAGAAGATTCAAAGAGAGTGAGATGCCAGCTCCTTTGATTCAGTCAGTAGCTTCAAACATTTCTGGTATATGAATAACATGATGTTTTTCAATGGCAAAAATCAATGAATATTGTAAATGCACAAACAGTAATTTCTCCGCATTGCAAGGTGCAAGTCTGAAATTTTTTGCTTTTTCCTGCTCCTCTTAGCATGATAAAGAAGATTCAAAGAGAGTGAGATGCCAGCTACTTTCATTCAGTCAGTAGCTTCAATCATTTCTGGACGTTTTTCAATGGTAAAAATCAATGAATATTGTAAATGCACAAACAGTAATTTCTCCACATTGCAAGGTGCAATTCTGAAATTTTTTGCTTTTTCCTGCTCCTCTTAGCATGATAAAGAAGATTCAAAGAGAGTGAGATGCCAGCTCCTTTCATTCAGTCAGTAGCTTCAAACATTTCTGGTATATGAATAACATGATGTTTTTCAATGGCAAAAATCAATGAATATTGTAAATGCACAAACAGTAATTTCTCCGCATTGCAAGGTGCAAGTCTGAAATTTTTTGCTTTTTCCTGCTCCTCTTAGCATGATAAAGAAGATTCAAAGAGAGTGAGATGCCAGCTACTTTCATTCAGTCAGTAGCTTCAATCATTTCTGGACGTTTTTCAATGGTAAAAATCAATGAATATTGTAAATGCACAAACAGTAATTTCTCCACATTGCAAGGTGCAATTCTGAAATTTTTTGCTTTTTCCTGCTCCTCTTAGCATGATAAAGAAGATTCAAAGAGAGTGAGATGCCAGCTCCTTTCATTCAGTCAGTAGCTTCAAACATTTCTGGTATATGAATAACATGATGTTTTTCAATGGCAAAAATCAATGAATATTGTAAATGCACAAACAGTAATTTCTCCACATTGCAAGGTGCAATTCTGAAATTTTTTGCTTTTTCCTGCTCCTCTTAGCATGATAAAGAAGATTCAAAGAGAGTGAGATGCCAGCTCCTTTCATTCAGTCAGTAGCTTCAAACATTTCTGGTATATGAATAACATGATGTTTTTCAATGGCAAAAATCAATGAATATTGTAAATGCACAAACAGTAATTTCTCCGCATTGCAAGGTGCAATTCTGAAATTTTTTGCTTTTTCCTGCTCCTCTTAGCATGATAAAGAAGATTCAAAGAGAGTGAGATGCCAGCTCCTTTCATTCAGTCAGTAGCTTCAATCATTTCTGGACGTTTTTCAATGGCAAAAATCAATGAATATTGTAAATGCACAAACAGTAATTTCTCCGCATTGCAAGGTGCAATTCTGAAATTTTTTGCTTTTTCCTGCTCCTCTTAGCATGATAAAGAAGATTCAAAGAGAGTGAGATGTCAGCTCCTTTCATTCAGTCAGTAGCTTCAAACATTTCTGGTATATGAATAACATGATGTTTTTCAATGGCAAAAATCAATGAATATTGTAAATGCACAAACAGTAATTTCTCCGCATTGCAAGGTGCAATTCTGAAATTTTTGCTTTTTCCTGCTCCTCTTAGCATGATAAAGAAGATTCAAAGAGAGTGAGATGCCAGCTCCTTTCATTCAGTCAGTAGCTTCAATCATTTCTGGACGTTTTTCAATGGCAAAAATCAATGAATATTGTAAATGCACAAACAGTAATTTCTCCGCATTGCAAGGTGCAATTCTGAAATTTTTTGCTTTTTCCTGCTCCTCTTAGCATGATAAAGAAGATTCAAAGAGAGTGAGATGCCAGCTCCTTTCATTCAGTCAGTAGCTTCAAACATTTCTGGTATATGAATAACATGATGTTTTTCAATGGCAAAAATCAATGAATATTGTAAATGCACAAACAGTAATTTCTCCGCATTGCAAGGTGCAAGTCTGAAATTTTTTGCTTTTTCCTGCTCCTCTTAGCATGATAAAGAAGATTCAAAGAGAGTGAGATGACAGCTCCTTTCATTTAGTCAGTACCTTCAATCATTTCTGGACGTTTTTCAATGGCAAAAATCAATGAATATTGTAAATGCACAAACAGTAATTTCTCCGCATTGCAAGGTGCAATTCTGAAATTTTTTGCTTTTTCCTGCTCCTCTTAGCATGATAAAGAAGATTCAAAGAGAGTGAGATGACAGCTCCTTTCATTTAGTCAGTACCTTCAATCATTTCTGGACGTTTTTCAATGGCAAAAATCAATGAATATTGTAAATGCACAAACAGTAATTTCTCCGCATTGCAAGGTGCAATTCTGAAATTTTTTGCTTTTTCCCGCTCCTCTTAGCATGATAAAGAAGATTGAAAGAGAGTGAGGTGCCAGCTCCTTTCATTCAGTCAGTAGCTTCAAACATTTCTGGTATATGAATAACATGTTTTTCAATGGCAAAAATCAATGAATATTGTAAATGCACAAACAGTAATTTCTCCGCATTGCAAGGTGCAATTCTGAAATTTTTTGATTTTTCCTGCTCCTCTTAGCATGATAAAGAAGATTCAAAGAGAGTGAGATGCCAGCTCCTTTCATTCAGTCAGTAGCTTCAATCATTTCTGGACGTTTTTCAATGGCAAAAATCAATGAATATTGTAAATGCACAAACAGTAATTTCTCCGCATTGCAAGGTGCAATTCTGAAATTTTTTGCTTTTTCCTGCTCCTCTTAGCATGATAAAGAAGATTCAAAGAGAGTGAGATGCCAGCTCCTTTCATTCAGTCAGTAGCTTCAAACATTTCTGGTATATGAATAACATGATGTTTTTCAATGGCAAAAATCAATGAATATTGTAAATGCACAAACAGTAATTTCTCCGCATTGCAAGGTGCAATTCTGAAATTTTTTGCTTTTTCCTGCTCCTCTTAGCATGATAAAGAAGATTCAAAGAGAGTGAGATGCCAGCTCCTTTCATTCAGTCAGTAGCTTCAAACATTTCTGGTATATGAATAACATGATGTTTTTCAATGGCAAAAATCAATGAATATTGTAAATGCACAAACAGTAATTTCTCCGCATTGCAAGGTGCAAGTCTGAAATTTTTTGCTTTTTCCTGCTCCTCTTAGCATGATAAAGAAGATTCAAAGAGAGTGAGATGCCAGCTACTTTCATTCAGTCAGTAGCTTCAATCATTTCTGGACGTTTTTCAATGGTAAAAATCAATGAATATTGTAAATGCACAAACAGTAATTTCTCCACATTGCAAGGTGCAATTCTGAAATTTTTTGCTTTTTCCTGCTCCTCTTAGCATGATAAAGAAGATTCAAAGAGAGTGAGATGCCAGCTCCTTTCATTCAGTCAGTAGCTTCAAACATTTCTGGTATATGAATAACATGATGTTTTTCAATGGCAAACATCAATGAATATTGTAAATGCACAAACAGTAATTTCTCCGCATTGCAAGGTGCAATTCTGAAATTTTTTGCTTTTTCCTGCTCCTCTTAGCATGATAAAGAAGATTCAAAGAGAGTGAGATGCCAGCTCCTTTCATTCAGTCAGTAGCTTCAATCATTTCTGGATGTTTTTCAATGGCAAAAATCAATGAATATTGTAAATGCACAAACTGTAATTTCTCCGCATTGCAAGGTGCAATTCTGAAATTTTTTGCTTTTTCCTGCTCCTCTTAGCATGATAAAGAAGATTCAAAGAGAGTGAGATGCCAGCTCCTTTCATTCAGTCAGTAGCTTCAATCATTTCTGGACGTTTTTCAGTGGCAAAAATCAATGAATATTGTAAATGCACAAACAGTAATTTCTCCGCATTGCAAGGTGCAATTCTGAAATTTTTTGCTTTTTCCTGCTCCTCTTAGCATGATAAAGAAGATTCAAAGAGAGTGAGATGTCAGCTCCTTTCATTCAGTCAGTACCTTCAATCATTTCTGGACGTTTTTCAATGGCAAAAATCAATGAATATTGTAAATGCACAAACAGTAATTTCTCCGCATTGCAAGGTGCAAGTCTGAAATTTTTTGCTTTTTCCTGCTCCTCTTAGCATGATAAAGAAGATTCAAAGAGAGTGAGATGCCAGCTACTTTCATTCAGTCAGTAGCTTCAATCATTTCTGGACGTTTTTCAATGGTAAAAATCAATGAATATTGTAAATGCACAAACAGTAATTTCTCCACATTGCAAGGTGCAATTCTGAAATTTTTTGCTTTTTCCTGCTCCTCTTAGCATGATAACGAAGATTCAAAGAGAGTGAGATGCCAGCTCCTTTCATTCAGTCAGTAGCTTCAAACATTTCTGGTATATGAATAACATGATGTTTTTCAATGGCAAAAATCAATGAATATTGTAAATGCACAAACAGTAATTTCTCCGCATTGCAAGGTGCAATTCTGAAATTTTTTGCTTTTTCCTGCTCCTCTTAGCATGATAAAGAAGATTCAAAGAGAGTGAGATGCCAGCTCCTTTCATTCAGTCAGTAGCTTCAATCATTTCTGGATGTTTTTCAATGGCAAAAATCAATGAATATTGTAAATGCACAAACTGTAATTTCTCCGCATTGCAAGGTGCAATTCTGAAATTTTTTGCTTTTTCCTGCTCCTCTTAGCATGATAAAGAAGATTCAAAGAGAGTGAGATGCCAGCTCCTTTCATTCAGTCAGTAGCTTCAATCATTTCTGGACGTTTTTCAATGGCAAAAATCAATGAATATTGTAAATGCACAAACAGTAATTTCTCCGCATTGCAAGGTGCAATTCTGAAATTTTTTGCTTTTTCCTGCTCCTCTTAGCATGATAAAGAAGATTCAAAGAGAGTGAGATGACAGCTCCTTTCATTTAGTCAGTACCTTCAATCATTTCTGGACGTTTTTCAATGGCAAAAATCAATGAATATTGTAAATGCACAAACAGTAATTTCTCCGCATTGCAAGGTGCAATTCTGAAATTTTTTGCTTTTTCCCGCTCCTCTGAGCATGATAAAGAAGATTGAAAGAGAGTGAGGTGCCAGCTCCTTTCATTCAGTCAGTAGCTTCAAACATTTCTGGTATATGAATAACATGTTTTTCAATGGCAAAAATCAATGAATATTGTAAATGCACAAACAGTAATTTCTCCGCATTGCAAGGTGCAATTCTGAAATTTTTTTATTTTTCCTGCTCCTCTTAGCATGATAAAGAAGATTCAAAGAGAGTGAGATGCCAGCTCCTTTCATTCAGTCAGTAGCTTCAATCATTTCTGGACGTTTTTCAATGGCAAAAATCAATGAATATTGTAAATGCACAAACAGTAATTTCTCCGCATTGCAAGGTGCAATTCTGAAATTTTTTGCTTTTTCCTGCTCCTCTTAGCATGATAAAGAAGATTCAAAGAGAGTGAGATGCCAGCTCCTTTCATTCAGTCAGTAGCTTCAAACATTTCTGGTATATGAATAACATGATGTTTTTCAATGGCAAAAATCAATGAATATTGTAAATGCACAAACAGTAATTTCTCCGCATTGCAAGGTGCAATTCTGAAATTTTTTGCTTTTTCCTGCTCCTCTTAGCATGATAAAGAAGATTCAAAGAGAGTGAGATGCCAGCTCCTTTCATTCAGTCAGTAGCTTCAAACATTTCTGGTATATGAATAACATGATGTTTTTCAATGGCAAAAATCAATGAATATTGTAAATGCACAAACAGTAATTTCTCCGCATTGCAAGGTGCAAGTCTGAAATTTTTTGCTTTTTCCTGCTCCTCTTAGCATGATAAAGAAGATTCAAAGAGAGTGAGATGCCAGCTACTTTCATTCAGTCAGTAGCTTCAATCATTTCTGGACGTTTTTCAATGGTAAAAATCAATGAATATTGTAAATGCACAAACAGTAATTTCTCCACATTGCAAGGTGCAATTCTGAAATTTTTTGCTTTTTCCTGCTCCTCTTAGCATGATAAAGAAGATTCAAAGAGAGTGAGATGCCAGCTCCTTTCATTCAGTCAGTAGCTTCAAACATTTCTGGTATATGAATAACATGATGTTTTTCAATGGCAAAAATCAATGAATATTGTAAATGCACAAACAGTAATTTCTCCGCATTGCAAGGTGCAATTCTGAAATTTTTTGCTTTTTCCTGCTCCTCTTAGCATGATAAAGAAGATTCAAAGAGAGTGAGATGCCAGCTCCTTTCATTCAGTCAGTAGCTTCAATCATTTCTGGATGTTTTTCAATGGCAAAAATCAATGAATATTGTAAATGCACAAACTGTAATTTCTCCGCATTGCAAGGTGCAATACTGAAATTTTTTGCTTTTTCCTGCTCCTCTTAGCATGATAAAGAAGATTCAAAGAGAGTGAGATGCCAGCTCCTTTCATTCAGTCAGTAGCTTCAATCATTTCTGGACGTTTTTCAGTGGCAAAAATCAATGAATATTGTAAATGCACAAACAGTAATTTCTCCGCATTGCAAGGTGCAATTCTGAAATTTTTTGCTTTTTCCTGCTCCTCTTAGCATGATAAAGAAGATTCAAAGAGAGTGAGATGCCAGCTCCTTTCATTCAGTCAGTACCTTCAATCATTTCTGGACGTTTTTCAATGGCAAAAATCAATGAATATTGTAAATGCACAAACAGTAATTTCTCCGCATTGCAAGGTGCAAGTCTGAAATTTTTTGCCTTTTCCTGCTCCTCTTAGCATGATAAAGAAGATTCAAAGAGAGTGAGATGCCAGCTACTTTCATTCAGTCAGTAGCTTCAATCATTTCTGGACGTTTTTCAATGGTAAAAATCAATGAATATTGTAAATGCACAAACAGTAATTTCTCCACATTGCAAGGTGCAATTCTGAAATTTTTTGCTTTTTCCTGCTCCTCTTAGCATGATAACGAAGATTCAAAGAGAGTGAGATGCCAGCTCCTTTCATTCAGTCAGTAGCTTCAAACATTTCTGGTATATGAATAACGATGTTTTTCAATGGCAAAAATCAATGAATATTGTAAATGCACAAACAGTAATTTCTCCGCATTGCAAGGTGCAATTCTGAAATTTTTTGCTTTTTCCTGCTCCTCTTAGCATGATAAAGAAGATTCAAAGAGAGTGAGATGCCAGCTCCTTTCATTCAGTCAGTAGCTTCAATCATTTCTGGATGTTTTTCAATGGCAAAAATCAATGAATATTGTAAATGCACAAACTGTAATTTCTCCGCATTGCAAGGTGCAATTCTGAAATTTTTTGCTTTTTCCTGCTCCTCTTAGCATGATAAAGAAGATTCAAAGAGAGTGAGATGCCAGCTCCTTTCATTCAGTCAGTAGCTTCAATCATTTCTGGACGTTTTTCAATGGCAAAAATCAATGAATATTGTAAATGCACAAACAGTAATTTCTCCGCATTGCAAGGTGCAATTCTGAAATTTTTTGCTTTTTCCTGCTCCTCTTAGCATGATAAAGAAGATTCAAAGAGAGTGAGATGCCAGCTCCTTTCATTCAGTCAGTAGCTTCAATCATTTCTGGACGTTTTTCAATGGCAAAAATCAATGAATATTGTAAATGCACAAACAGTAATTTCTCCGCATTGCAAGGTGCAATTCTGAAATTTTTTGCTTTTTCCCGCTCCTCTTAGCATGATAAAGAAGATTCAAAGAGAGTGAGGTGCCAGCTCCTTTCATTCAGTCAGTAGCTTCAAACATTTCTGGTATATGAATAACATGTTTTTCAATGGCAAAAATCAATGAATATTGTAAATGCACAAACAGTAATTTCTCCGCATTGCAAGGTGCAATTCTGAAATTTTTTGATTTTTCCTGCTCCTCTTAGCATGATAAAGAAGATTCAAAGAGAGTGAGATGCCAGCTCCTTTCATTCAGTCAGTAGCTTCAATCATTTCTGGACGTTTTTCAATGGCAAAAATCAATGAATATTGTAAAAGCACAAACAGTAATTTCTCCGCATTGCAAGGTGCAATTCTGAAATTTTTTGCTTTTTCCTGCTCCTCTTAGCATGATAAAGAAGATTCAAAGAGAGTGAGATGCCAGCTCCTTTCATTCAGTCAGTAGCTTCAAACATTTCTGGTATATGAATAACATGATGTTTTTCAATGGCAAAAATCAATGAATATTGTAAATGCACAAACAGTAATTTCTCCGCATTGCAAGGTGCAATTCTGAAATTTTTTGCTTTTTCCTGCTCCTCTTAGCATGATAAAGAAGATTCAAAGAGAGTGAGATGCCAGCTCCTTTCATTCAGTCAGTAGCTTCAAACATTTCTGGTATATGAATAACATGATGTTTTTCAATGGCAAAAATCAATGAATATTGTAAATGCACAAACAGTAATTTCTCCGCATTGCAAGGTGCAAGTCTGAAATTTTTTGCTTTTTCCTGCTCCTCTTAGCATGATAAAGAAGATTCAAAGAGAGTGAGATGCCAGCTACTTTCATGCAGTCAGTAGCTTCAATCATTTCTGGACGTTTTTCAATGGTAAAAATCAATGAATATTGTAAATGCACAAACAGTAATTTCTCCACATTGCAAGGTGCAATTCTGAAATTTTTTGCTTTTTCCTGCTCCTCTTAGCATGATAAAGAAGATTCAAAGAGAGTGAGATGCCAGCTCCTTTCATTCAGTCAGTAGCTTCAAACATTTCTGGTATATGAATAACATGATGTTTTTCAATGGCAAAAATCAATGAATATTGTAAATGCACAAACAGTAATTTCTCCGCATTGCAAGGTGCAATTCTGAAATTTTTTGCTTTTTCCTGCTCCTCTTAGCATGATAAAGAAGATTCAAAGAGAGTGAGATGCCAGCTCCTTTCATTCAGTCAGTAGCTTCAATCATTTCTGGATGTTTTTCAATGGCAAAAATCAATGAATATTGTAAATGCACAAACTGTAATTTCTCCGCATTGCAAGGTGCAATTCTGAAATTTTTTGCTTTTTCCTGCTCCTCTTAGCATGATAAAGAAGATTCAAAGAGAGTGAGATGCCAGCTCCTTTCATTCAGTCAGTAGCTTCAATCATTTCTGGACGTTTTTCAGTGGTAAAAATCAATGAATATTGTAAATGCACAAACAGTAATTTCTCCACATTGCAAGGTGCAATTCTGAAATTTTTTGCTTTTTCCTGCTCCTCTTAGCATGATAAAGAAGATTCAAAGAGAGTGAGATGCCAGCTCCTTTCATTCAGTCAGTACCTTCAATCATTTCTGGACGTTTTTCAATGGCAAAAATCAATGAATATTGTAAATGCACAAACAGTAATTTCTCCGCATTGCAAGGTGCAAGTCTGAAATTTTTTGCTTTTTCCTGCTCCTCTTAGCATGATAAAGAAGATTCAAAGAGAGTGAGATGCCAGCTACTTTCATTCAGTCAGTAGCTTCAATCATTTCTGGACGTTTTTCAATGGTAAAAATCAATGAATATTGTAAATGCACAAACAGTAATTTCTCCACATTGCAAGGTGCAATTCTGAAATTTTTTGCTTTTTCCTGCTCCTCTTAGCATGATAACGAAGATTCAAAGAGAGTGAGATGCCAGCTCCTTTCATTCAGTCAGTAGCTTCAAACATTTCTGGTATATGAATAACGATGTTTTTCAATGGCAAAAATCAATGAATATTGTAAATGCACAAACAGTAATTTCTCCGCATTGCAAGGTGCAATTCTGAAATTTTTTGCTTTTTCCTGCTCCTCTTAGCATGATAAAGAAGATTCAAAGAGAGTGAGATGCCAGCTCCTTTCATTCAGTCAGTAGCTTCAATCATTTCTGGATGTTTTTCAATGGCAAAAATCAATGAATATTGTAAATGCACAAACTGTAATTTCTCCGCATTGCAAGGTGCAATTCTGAAATTTTTTGCTTTTTCCTGCTCCTCTTAGCATGATAAAGAAGATTCAAAGAGAGTGAGATGCCAGCTCCTTTCATTCAGTCAGTAGCTTCAATCATTTCTGGACGTTTTTCAATGGCAAAAATCAATGAATATTGTAAATGCACAAACAGTAATTTCTCCGCATTGCAAGGTGCAATTCTGAAATTTTTTGCTTTTTCCTGCTCCTCTTAGCATGATAAAGAAGATTCAAAGAGAGTGAGATGCCAGCTCCTTTCATTCAGTCAGTAGCTTCAATCATTTCTGGACGTTTTTCAATGGCAAAAATCAATGAATATTGTAAATGCACAAACAGTAATTTCTCCGCATTGCAAGGTGCAATTCTGAAATTTTTTGCTTTTTCTCGCTCCTCTTAGCATGATAAAGAAGATTCAAAGAGAGTGAGGTGCCAGCTCCTTTCATTCAGTCAGTAGCTTCAAACATTTCTGGTATATGAATAACATGTTTTTCAATGGCAAAAATCAATGAATATTGTAAATGCACAAACAGTAATTTCTCCGCATTGCAAGGTGCAATTCTGAAATTTTTTGATTTTTCCTGCTCCTCTTAGCATGATAAAGAAGATTCAAAGAGAGTGAGATGCCAGCTCCTTTCATTCAGTCAGTAGCTTCAATCATTTCTGGACGTTTTTCAATGGCAAAAATCAATGAATATTGTAAAAGCACAAACAGTAATTTCTCCGCATTGCAAGGTGCAATTCTGAAATTTTTTGCTTTTTCCTGCTCCTCTTAGCATGATAAAGAAGATTCAAAGAGAGTGAGATGCCAGCTCCTTTCATTCAGTCAGTAGCTTCAAACATTTCTGGTATATGAATAACATGATGTTTTTCAATGGCAAAAATCAATGAATATTGTAAATGCACAAACAGTAATTTCTCCGCATTGCAAGGTGCAATTCTGAAATTTTTTGCTTTTTCCTGCTCCTCTTAGCATGATAAAGAAGATTCAAAGAGAGTGAGATGCCAGCTCCTTTCATTCAGTCAGTAGCTTCAAACATTTCTGGTATATGAATAACATGATGTTTTTCAATGGCAAAAATCAATGAATATTGTAAATGCACAAACAGTAATTTCTCCGCATTGCAAGGTGCAAGTCTGAAATTTTTTGCTTTTTCCTGCTCCTCTTAGCATGATAAAGAAGATTCAAAGAGAGTGAGATGCCAGCTACTTTCATGCAGTCAGTAGCTTCAATCATTTCTGGACGTTTTTCAATGGTAAAAATCAATGAATATTGTAAATGCACAAACAGTAATTTCTCCACATTGCAAGGTGCAATTCTGAAATTTTTTGCTTTTTCCTGCTCCTCTTAGCATGATAAAGAAGATTCAAAGAGAGTGAGATGCCAGCTCCTTTCATTCAGTCAGTAGCTTCAAACATTTCTGGTATATGAAAAACATGTTTTTCAATGGCAAAAATCAATGAATATTGTAAATGCACAAACAGTAATATCTCCACATTGCACGGTGCAATTCTGAAATTTTTAGCTTTTTCCTGTTAATCCTAGCATGATAAAGAAGATTCAAAGAGAGTGAGATGCCAGCTCCTTTCATTCAGTCAGTAGCTTCAAACATTTCTGGTATATGAAAAACATGTTTTTCAATGGCAAAAATCAATGAATATTGTAAATGCACAAACAGTAATATCTCCACATTGCAAGGTGCAATTCTGAAATTTTTTGCTTTTTCCTGCTAATCCTAGCATGATAAAGAAGATTCAAAGAGAGTGAGATGCCAGCTCCTTTCATTCAGTCAGTAGCTTCAAACATTTCTGGTATATGAAAAACATGTTTTTCAATGGCAAAAATCAATGAATATTGTAAATGCACAAACAGTAATATCTCCACATTGCACGGTGCAATTCTGAAATTTTTAGCTTTTTCCTGTTAATCCTAGCATGATAAAGAAGATTCAAAGAGAGTGAGATGCCAGCTCCTTTCATTCAGTCAGTAGCTTCAAACATTTCTGGTATATGAAAAACATGTTTTTCAATGGCAAAAATCAATGAATATTGTAAATGCACAAACAGTAATATCTCCACATTGCAAGGTGCAATTCTGAAATTCTTTGCTTTTTCCTGTTAATCCTAGCATGATAAAGAAGATTCAAAGAGAGTGAGATGCCAGCTCCTTTCATTCAGTCAGTAGCTTCAAACATTTCTGGTATATGAAAAACATGTTTTTCAATGGCAAAAATCAATGAATATTGTAAATGCACAAACAGTAATATCTCCACATTGCAAGGTGCAATTCTGAAATTTTTTGCTTTTTCCTGCTAATCCTAGCATGATAAAGAAGATTCAAAGAGAGTGAGATGCCAGCTCCTTTCATTCAGTCAGTAGCTTCAAACATTTCTGGTATATGAAAAACATGTTTTTCAATGGCAAAAATCAATGAATATTGTAAATGCACAAACAGTAATATCTCCACATTGCACGGTGCAATTCTGAAATTTTTAGCTTTTTCCTGTTAATCCTAGCATGATAAAGAAGATTCAAAGAGAGTGAGATGCCAGCTCCTTTCATTCAGTCAGTAGCTTCAAACATTTCTGGTATATGAAAAACATGTTTTTCAATGGCAAAAATCAATGAATATTGTAAATGCACAAACAGTAATATCTCCACATTGCAAGGTGCAATTCTGAAATTTTTTGCTTTTTCCTGCTAATCCTAGCATGATAAAGAAGATTCAAAGAGAGTGAGATGCCAGCTCCTTTCATTCAGTCAGTAGCTTCAAACATTTCTGGTATATGAAAAACATGTTTTTCAATGGCAAAAATCAATGAATATTGTAAATGCACAAACAGTAATATCTCCACATTGCACGGTGCAATTCTGAAATTTTTAGCTTTTTCCTGTTAATCCTAGCATGATAAAGAAGATTCAAAGAGAGTGAGATGCCAGCTCCTTTCATTCAGTCAGTAGCTTCAAACATTTCTGGTATATGAAAAACATGTTTTTCAATGGCAAAAATCAATGAATATTGTAAATGCACAAACAGTAATATCTCCACATTGCAAGGTGCAATTCTGAAATTTTTTGCTTTTTCCTGTTAATCCTAGCATGATAAAGAAGATTCAAAGAGAGTGAGATGCCAGCTCCTTTCATTCAGTCAGTAGCTTCAAACATTTCTGGTATATGAAAAACATGTTTTTCAATGGCAAAAATCAATGAATATTGTAAATGCACAAACAGTAATATCTCCACATTGCAAGGTGCAATTCTGAAATTTTTTGCTTTTTCCTGCTAATCCTAGCATGATAAAGAAGATTCAAAGAGAGTGAGATGCCAGCTCCTTTCATTCAGTCAGTAGCTTCAAACATTTCTGGTATATGAAAAACATGTTTTTCAATGGCAAAAATCAATGAATATTGTAAATGCACAAACAGTAATATCTCCACATTGCAAGGTGCAATTCTGAATTTTTTTGCTTTTTCCTGCTAATCCTAGCATGATAAAGAAGATTCAAAGAGAGTGAGATGCCAGCTCCTTTCATTCAGTCAGTAGCTTCAAACATTTCTGGTATATGAAAAACATGTTTTTCAATGGCAAAAATCAATGAATATTGTAAATGCACAAACAGTAATATCTCCACATTGCAAGGTGCAATTCTGAAATTTTTTGCTTTTTCCTGTTAATCCTAGCATGATAAAGAAGATTCAAAGAGAGTGAGATGCCAGCTCCTTTCATTCAGTCAGTAGCTTCAAACATTTCTGGTATATAAAAAACATGTTTTTCAATGGCAAAAATCAATGAATATTGTAAATGCACAAACAGTAATATCTCCACATTGCAAGGTGCAATTCTGAAATTTTTTGCTTTTTCCTGCTAATCCTAGCATGATAAAGAAGATTCAAAGAGAGTGAGATGCCAGCTCCTTTCATTCAGTCAGTAGCTTCAAACATTTCTGGTATATGAAAAACATGTTTTTCAATGGCAAAAATCAATGAATATTGTAAATGCACAAACAGTAATATCTCCACATTGCACGGTGCAATTCTGAAATTTTTAGCTTTTTCCTGTTAATCCTAGCATGATAAAGAAGATTCAAAGAGAGTGAGATGCCAGCTCCTTTCATTCAGTCAGTAGCTTCAAACATTTCTGGTATATGAAAAACATGTTTTTCAATGGCAAAAATCAATGAATATTGTAAATGCACAAACAGTAATATCTCCACATTGCAAGGTGCAATTCTGAAATTTTTTGCTTTTTCCTGCTAATCCTAGCATGATAAAGAAGATTCAAAGAGAGTGAGATGCCAGCTCCTTTCATTCAGTCAGTAGCTTCAAACATTTCTGGTATATGAAAAACATGTTTTTCAATGGCAAAAATCAATGAATATTGTAAATGCACAAACAGTAATATCTCCACATTGCAAGGTGCAATTCTGAAATTTTTTGCTTTTTCCTGTTAATCCTAGCATGATAAAGAAGATTCAAAGAGAGTGAGATGCCAGCTCCTTTCATTCAGTCAGTAGCTTCAAACATTTCTGGTATATGAAAAACATGTTTTTCAATGGCAAAAATCAATGAATATTGTAAATTCACAAACAGTAATATCTCCACATTGCAAGGTGCAATTCTGAAATTTTTTGCTTTTTCCTGCTAATCGTAGCATGATAAAGAAGATTCAAAGAGAGTGAGATGCCAGCTCCTTTCATTCAGTCAGTAGCTTCAAACATTTCTGGTATATGAAAAACATGTTTTTCAATGGCAAAAATCAATGAATATTGTAAATGCACAAACAGTAATATCTCCACATTGCACGGTGCAATTCTGAAATTTTTAGCTTTTTCCTGTTAATCCTAGCATGATAAAGAAGATTCAAAGAGAGTGAGATGCCAGCTCCTTTCATTCAGTCAGTAGCTTCAAACATTTCTGGTATATGAAAAACATGTTTTTCAATGGCAAAAATCAATGAATATTGTAAATGCACAAACAGTAATATCTCCACATTGCAAGGTGCAATTCTGAAATTTTTTGCTTTTTCCTGTTAATCCTAGCATGATAAAGAAGATTCAAAGAGAGTGAGATGCCAGCTCCTTTCATTCAGTCAGTAGCTTCAAACATTTCTGGTATATGAAAAACATGTTTTTCAATGGCAAAAATCAATGAATATTGTAAATGCACAAACAGTAATTTCTCCGCATTGCAAGGTGCAAGTCTGAAATTTTTTGCTTTTTCCTGCTCCTCTTAGCATGATAAAGAAGATTCAAAGAGAGTGAGATGCCAGCTCCTTTCATTCAGTCAGTAGCTTCAATCATTTCTGGACGTTTTTCAATGGCAAAAATCAATGAATATTGTAAATGCACAAACAGTAATTTCTCCGCATTGCAAGGTGCAATTCTGAAATTTTTTGCTTTTTCCTGCTCCTTTTAGCATGATAAAGAAGATTCAAAGAGAGTGAGATGCCAGCTCCTTTCATTCAGTCAGTAGCTTCAAACATTTCTGGTATATGAATAACATGATGTTTTTCAATGGCAAAAATCAATGAATATTGTAAATGCACAAACAGTAATTTCTCCGCATTGCAAGGTGCAAGTCTGAAATTTTTTGCTTTTTCCTGCTCCTCTTAGCATGATAAAGAAGATTCAAAGAGAGTGAGATGCCAGTTACTTTCATGCAGTCAGTAGCTTCAATTATTTCTGGACGTTTTTCAATGGTAAAAATCAATGAATATTGTAAATGCACAAACAGTAATTTCTCCACATTGCAAGGTGCAATTCTGAAATTTTTTGCTTTTTCCTGCTCCTCTTAGCATGATAAAGAAGATTCAAAGAGAGTGAGATGCCAGCTCCTTTCATTCAGTCAGTAGCTTCAAACATTTCTGGTATATGAATAACATGATGTTTTTCAATGGCAAAAATCAATGAATATTGTAAATGCACAAACAGTAATTTCTCCGCATTGCAAGGTGCAATTCTGAAATTTTTTGCTTTTTCCTGCTCCTCTTAGCATGATAAAGAAGATTCAAAGAGAGTGAGATGCCAGCTCCTTTCATTCAGTCAGTAGCTTCAAACATTTCTGGTATATGAATAACATGATGTTTTTCAATGGCAAAAATCAATGAATATTGTAAATGCACAAACAGTAATTTCTCCGCATTGCAAGGTGCAATTCTGAAATTTTTTGCTTTTTCCTGCTCCTCTTAGCATGATAAAGAAGATTCAAAAAGAGTGAGATGCCAGCTCCTTTCATTCAGTCAGTAGCTTCAATCATTTCTGGATGTTTTTCAATGGCAAAAATCAATGAATATTGTAAATGCACAAACAGTAATTTCTCCGCATTGCAAGGTGCAATTCTGAAATTTTTTGCTTTTTCCTGCTCCTCTTAGCATGATAAAGAAGATTCAAAGAGAGTGAGATGCCAGCTCCTTTCATTCAGTCAGTAGCTTCAATCATTTCTGGATGTTTTTCAATGGCAAAAATCAATGAATATTGTAAATGCACAAACAGTAATTTCTCCGCATTGCAAGGTGCAATTCTGAAATTTTTTGCTTTTTCCTGCTCCTCTTAGCATGATAAAGAAGATTCAAAGAGAGTGAGATGCCAGCTCCTTTCATTCAGTCAGTAGCTTCAAACATTTCTGGTATATGAATAACATGATGTTTTTCAATGGCAAAAATCAATGAATATTGTAAATGCACAAACAGTAATTTCTCCGCATTGCAAGGTGCAAGTCTGAAATTTTTTTGCTTTTTCCTGCTCCTCTTAGCATGATAAAGAAGATTCAAAGAGAGTGAGATGCCAGCTACTTTCATTCAGTCAGTAGCTTCAATCATTTCTGGACGTTTTTCAATGGTAAAAATCAATGAATATTGTAAATGCACAAACAGTAATTTCTCCACATTGCAAGGTGCAATTCTGAAATTTTTTGCTTTTTCCTGCTCCTCTTAGCATGATAAAGAAGATTCAAAGAGAGTGAGATGCCAGCTCCTTTCATTCAGTCAGTAGCTTCAAACATTTCTGGTATATGAAAAACATGTTTTTCAATGGCAAAAATCAATGAATATTGTAAATGCACAAACAGTAATATCTCCACATTGCACGGTGCAATTCTGAAATTTTTAGCTTTTTCCTGTTAATCCTAGCATGATAAAGAAGATTCAAAGAGAGTGAGATGCCAGCTCCTTTCATTCAGTCAGTAGCTTCAAACATTTCTGGTATATGAAAAACATGTTTTTCAATGGCAAAAATCAATGAATATTGTAAATGCACAAACAGTAATATCTCCACATTGCAAGGTGCAATTCTGAAATTTTTTGCTTTTTCCTGCTAATCCTAGCATGATAAAGAAGATTCAAAGAGAGTGAGATGCCAGCTCCTTTCATTCAGTCAGTAGCTTCAAACATTTCTGGTATATGAAAAACATGTTTTTCAATGGCAAAAATCAATGAATATTGTAAATGCACAAACAGTAATATCTCCACATTGCACGGTGCAATTCTGAAATTTTTAGCTTTTTCCTGTTAATCCTAGCATGATAAAGAAGATTCAAAGAGAGTGAGATGCCAGCTCCTTTCATTCAGTCAGTAGCTTCAAACATTTCTGGTATATGAAAAACATGTTTTTCAATGGCAAAAATCAATGAATATTGTAAATGCACAAACAGTAATATCTCCACATTGCAAGGTGCAATTCTGAAATTTTTTGCTTTTTCCTGTTAATCCTAGCATGATAAAGAAGATTCAAAGAGAGTGAGATGCCAGCTCCTTTCATTCAGTCAGTAGCTTCAAACATTTCTGGTATATGAAAAACATGTTTTTCAATGGCAAAAATCAATGAATATTGTAAATGCACAAACAGTAATATCTCCACATTGCAAGGTGCAATTCTGAAATTTTTTGCTTTTTCCTGCTAATCCTAGCATGATAAAGAAGATTCAAAGAGAGTGAGATGCCAGCTCCTTTCATTCAGTCAGTAGCTTCAAACATTTCTGGTATATGAAAAACATGTTTTTCAATGGCAAAAATCAATGAATATTGTAAATGCACAAACAGTAATATCTCCACATTGCAAGGTGCAATTCTGAATTTTTTTGCTTTTTCCTGCTAATCCTAGCATGATAAAGAAGATTCAAAGAGAGTGAGATGCCAGCTCCTTTCATTCAGTCAGTAGCTTCAAACATTTCTGGTATATGAAAAACATGTTTTTCAATGGCAAAAATCAATGAATATTGTAAATGCACAAACAGTAATATCTCCACATTGCAAGGTGCAATTCTGAAATTTTTTGCTTTTTCCTGTTAATCCTAGCATGATAAAGAAGATTCAAAGAGAGTGAGATGCCAGCTCCTTTCATTCAGTCAGTAGCTTCAAACATTTCTGGTATATAAAAAACATGTTTTTCAATGGCAAAAATCAATGAATATTGTAAATGCACAAACAGTAATATCTCCACATTGCAAGGTGCAATTCTGAAATTTTTTGCTTTTTCCTGCTAATCCTAGCATGATAAAGAAGATTCAAAGAGAGTGAGATGCCAGCTCCTTTCATTCAGTCAGTAGCTTCAAACATTTCTGGTATATGAAAAACATGTTTTTCAATGGCAAAAATCAATGAATATTGTAAATGCACAAACAGTAATATCTCCACATTGCACGGTGCAATTCTGAAATTTTTAGCTTTTTCCTGTTAATCCTAGCATGATAAAGAAGATTCAAAGAGAGTGAGATGCCAGCTCCTTTCATTCAGTCAGTAGCTTCAAACATTTCTGGTATATGAAAAACATGTTTTTCAATGGCAAAAATCAATGAATATTGTAAATGCACAAACAGTAATATCTCCACATTGCAAGGTGCAATTCTGAAATTTTTTGCTTTTTCCTGCTAATCCTAGCATGATAAAGAAGATTCAAAGAGAGTGAGATGCCAGCTCCTTTCATTCAGTCAGTAGCTTCAAACATTTCTGGTATATGAAAAACATGTTTTTCAATGGCAAAAATCAATGAATATTGTAAATGCACAAACAGTAATATCTCCACATTGCAAGGTGCAATTCTGAAATTTTTTGCTTTTTCCTGTTAATCCTAGCATGATAAAGAAGATTCAAAGAGAGTGAGATGCCAGCTCCTTTCATTCAGTCAGTAGCTTCAAACATTTCTGGTATATGAAAAACATGTTTTTCAATGGCAAAAATCAATGAATATTGTAAATTCACAAACAGTAATATCTCCACATTGCAAGGTGCAATTCTGAAATTTTTTGCTTTTTCCTGCTAATCGTAGCATGATAAAGAAGATTCAAAGAGAGTGAGATGCCAGCTCCTTTCATTCAGTCAGTAGCTTCAAACATTTCTGGTATATGAAAAACATGTTTTTCAATGGCAAAAATCAATGAATATTGTAAATGCACAAACAGTAATATCTCCACATTGCACGGTGCAATTCTGAAATTTTTAGCTTTTTCCTGTTAATCCTAGCATGATAAAGAAGATTCAAAGAGAGTGAGATGCCAGCTCCTTTCATTCAGTCAGTAGCTTCAAACATTTCTGGTATATGAAAAACATGTTTTTCAATGGCAAAAATCAATGAATATTGTAAATGCACAAACAGTAATATCTCCACATTGCAAGGTGCAATTCTGAAATTTTTTGCTTTTTCCTGTTAATCCTAGCATGATAAAGAAGATTCAAAGAGAGTGAGATGCCAGCTCCTTTCATTCAGTCAGTAGCTTCAAACATTTCTGGTATATGAAAAACATGTTTTTCAATGGCAAAAATCAATGAATATTGTAAATGCACAAACAGTAATTTCTCCGCATTGCAAGGTGCAAGTCTGAAATTTTTTGCTTTTTCCTGCTCCTCTTAGCATGATAAAGAAGATTCAAAGAGAGTGAGATGCCAGCTCCTTTCATTCAGTCAGTAGCTTCAATCATTTCTGGACGTTTTTCAATGGCAAAAATCAATGAATATTGTAAATGCACAAACAGTAATTTCTCCGCATTGCAAGGTGCAATTCTGAAATTTTTTGCTTTTTCCTGCTCCTTTTAGCATGATAAAGAAGATTCAAAGAGAGTGAGATGCCAGCTCCTTTCATTCAGTCAGTAGCTTCAAACATTTCTGGTATATGAATAACATGATGTTTTTCAATGGCAAAAATCAATGAATATTGTAAATGCACAAACAGTAATTTCTCCGCATTGCAAGGTGCAAGTCTGAAATTTTTTGCTTTTTCCTGCTCCTCTTAGCATGATAAAGAAGATTCAAAGAGAGTGAGATGCCAGTTACTTTCATGCAGTCAGTAGCTTCAATTATTTCTGGACGTTTTTCAATGGTAAAAATCAATGAATATTGTAAATGCACAAACAGTAATTTCTCCACATTGCAAGGTGCAATTCTGAAATTTTTTGCTTTTTCCTGCTCCTCTTAGCATGATAAAGAAGATTCAAAGAGAGTGAGATGCCAGCTCCTTTCATTCAGTCAGTAGCTTCAAACATTTCTGGTATATGAATAACATGATGTTTTTCAATGGCAAAAATCAATGAATATTGTAAATGCACAAACAGTAATTTCTCCGCATTGCAAGGTGCAATTCTGAAATTTTTTGCTTTTTCCTGCTCCTCTTAGCATGATAAAGAAGATTCAAAGAGAGTGAGATGCCAGCTCCTTTCATTCAGTCAGTAGCTTCAAACATTTCTGGTATATGAATAACATGATGTTTTTCAATGGCAAAAATCAATGAATATTGTAAATGCACAAACAGTAATTTCTCCGCATTGCAAGGTGCAATTCTGAAATTTTTTGCTTTTTCCTGCTCCTCTTAGCATGATAAAGAAGATTCAAAAAGAGTGAGATGCCAGCTCCTTTCATTCAGTCAGTAGCTTCAATCATTTCTGGATGTTTTTCAATGGCAAAAATCAATGAATATTGTAAATGCACAAACAGTAATTTCTCCGCATTGCAAGGTGCAATTCTGAAATTTTTTGCTTTTTCCTGCTCCTCTTAGCATGATAAAGAAGATTCAAAGAGAGTGAGATGCCAGCTCCTTTCATTCAGTCAGTAGCTTCAATCATTTCTGGATGTTTTTCAATGGCAAAAATCAATGAATATTGTAAATGCACAAACAGTAATTTCTCCGCATTGCAAGGTGCAATTCTGAAATTTTTTGCTTTTTCCTGCTCCTCTTAGCATGATAAAGAAGATTCAAAGAGAGTGAGATGCCAGCTCCTTTCATTCAGTCAGTAGCTTCAAACATTTCTGGTATATGAATAACATGATGTTTTTCAATGGCAAAAATCAATGAATATTGTAAATGCACAAACAGTAATTTCTCCGCATTGCAAGGTGCAAGTCTGAAATTTTTTTGCTTTTTCCTGCTCCTCTTAGCATGATAAAGAAGATTCAAAGAGAGTGAGATGCCAGCTACTTTCATTCAGTCAGTAGCTTCAATCATTTCTGGACGTTTTTCAATGGTAAAAATCAATGAATATTGTAAATGCACAAACAGTAATTTCTCCACATTGCAAGGTGCAATTCTGAAATTTTTTGCTTTTTCCTGCTCCTCTTAGCATGATAAAGAAGATTCAAAGAGAGTGAGATGCCAGCTCCTTTCATTCAGTCAGTAGCTTCAAACATTTCTGGTATATGAATAACATGATGTTTTTCAATGGCAAAAATCAATGAATATTGTAAATGCACAAACAGTAATTTCTCCACATTGCAAGGTGCAATTCTGAAATTTTTTGCTTTTTCCTGCTCCTCTTAGCATGATAAAGAAGATTCAAAGAGAGTGAGATGCCAGCTACTTTCATTCAGTCAGTAGCTTCAATCATTTCTGGACGTTTTTCAATGGTAAAAATCAATGAATATTGTAAATGCACAAACAGTAATTTCTCCACATTGCAAGGTGCAATTCTGAAATTTTTTGCTTTTTCCTGCTCCTCTTAGCATGATAAAGAAGATTCAAAGAGAGTGAGATGCCAGCTCCTTTCATTCAGTCAGTAGCTTCAAACATTTCTGGTATATGAAAAACATGTTTTTCAATGGCAAAAATCAATGAATATTGTAAATGCACAAACAGTAATATCTCCACATTGCACGGTGCAATTCTGAAATTTTTAGCTTTTTCCTGTTAATCCTAGCATGATAAAGAAGATTCAAAGAGAGTGAGATGCCAGCTCCTTTCATTCAGTCAGTAGCTTCAAACATTTCTGGTATATGAAAAACATGTTTTTCAATGGCAAAAATCAATGAATATTGTAAATGCACAAACAGTAATATCTCCACATTGCAAGGTGCAATTCTGAAATTTTTTGCTTTTTCCTGCTAATCCTAGCATGATAAAGAAGATTCAAAGAGAGTGAGATGCCAGCTCCTTTCATTCAGTCAGTAGCTTCAAACATTTCTGGTATATGAAAAACATGTTTTTCAATGGCAAAAATCAATGAATATTGTAAATGCACAAACAGTAATATCTCCACATTGCACGGTGCAATTCTGAAATTTTTAGCTTTTTCCTGTTAATCCTAGCATGATAAAGAAGATTCAAAGAGAGTGAGATGCCAGCTCCTTTCATTCAGTCAGTAGCTTCAAACATTTCTGGTATATGAAAAACATGTTTTTCAATGGCAAAAATCAATGAATATTGTAAATGCACAAACAGTAATATCTCCACATTGCAAGGTGCAATTCTGAAATTCTTTGCTTTTTCCTGTTAATCCTAGCATGATAAAGAAGATTCAAAGAGAGTGAGATGCCAGCTCCTTTCATTCAGTCAGTAGCTTCAAACATTTCTGGTATATGAAAAACATGTTTTTCAATGGCAAAAATCAATGAATATTGTAAATGCACAAACAGTAATATCTCCACATTGCAAGGTGCAATTCTGAAATTTTTTGCTTTTTCCTGCTAATCCTAGCATGATAAAGAAGATTCAAAGAGAGTGAGATGCCAGCTCCTTTCATTCAGTCAGTAGCTTCAAACATTTCTGGTATATGAAAAACATGTTTTTCAATGGCAAAAATCAATGAATATTGTAAATGCACAAACAGTAATATCTCCACATTGCACGGTGCAATTCTGAAATTTTTAGCTTTTTCCTGTTAATCCTAGCATGATAAAGAAGATTCAAAGAGAGTGAGATGCCAGCTCCTTTCATTCAGTCAGTAGCTTCAAACATTTCTGGTATATGAAAAACATGTTTTTCAATGGCAAAAATCAATGAATATTGTAAATGCACAAACAGTAATATCTCCACATTGCAAGGTGCAATTCTGAAATTTTTTGCTTTTTCCTGCTAATCCTAGCATGATAAAGAAGATTCAAAGAGAGTGAGATGCCAGCTCCTTTCATTCAGTCAGTAGCTTCAAACATTTCTGGTATATGAAAAACATGTTTTTCAATGGCAAAAATCAATGAATATTGTAAATGCACAAACAGTAATATCTCCACATTGCACGGTGCAATTCTGAAATTTTTAGCTTTTTCCTGTTAATCCTAGCATGATAAAGAAGATTCAAAGAGAGTGAGATGCCAGCTCCTTTCATTCAGTCAGTAGCTTCAAACATTTCTGGTATATGAAAAACATGTTTTTCAATGGCAAAAATCAATGAATATTGTAAATGCACAAACAGTAATATCTCCACATTGCAAGGTGCAATTCTGAAATTTTTTGCTTTTTCCTGTTAATCCTAGCATGATAAAGAAGATTCAAAGAGAGTGAGATGCCAGCTCCTTTCATTCAGTCAGTAGCTTCAAACATTTCTGGTATATGAAAAACATGTTTTTCAATGGCAAAAATCAATGAATATTGTAAATGCACAAACAGTAATATCTCCACATTGCAAGGTGCAATTCTGAAATTTTTTGCTTTTTCCTGCTAATCCTAGCATGATAAAGAAGATTCAAAGAGAGTGAGATGCCAGCTCCTTTCATTCAGTCAGTAGCTTCAAACATTTCTGGTATATGAAAAACATGTTTTTCAATGGCAAAAATCAATGAATATTGTAAATGCACAAACAGTAATATCTCCACATTGCAAGGTGCAATTCTGAATTTTTTTGCTTTTTCCTGCTAATCCTAGCATGATAAAGAAGATTCAAAGAGAGTGAGATGCCAGCTCCTTTCATTCAGTCAGTAGCTTCAAACATTTCTGGTATATGAAAAACATGTTTTTCAATGGCAAAAATCAATGAATATTGTAAATGCACAAACAGTAATATCTCCACATTGCAAGGTGCAATTCTGAAATTTTTTGCTTTTTCCTGTTAATCCTAGCATGATAAAGAAGATTCAAAGAGAGTGAGATGCCAGCTCCTTTCATTCAGTCAGTAGCTTCAAACATTTCTGGTATATAAAAAACATGTTTTTCAATGGCAAAAATCAATGAATATTGTAAATGCACAAACAGTAATATCTCCACATTGCAAGGTGCAATTCTGAAATTTTTTGCTTTTTCCTGCTAATCCTAGCATGATAAAGAAGATTCAAAGAGAGTGAGATGCCAGCTCCTTTCATTCAGTCAGTAGCTTCAAACATTTCTGGTATATGAAAAACATGTTTTTCAATGGCAAAAATCAATGAATATTGTAAATGCACAAACAGTAATATCTCCACATTGCACGGTGCAATTCTGAAATTTTTAGCTTTTTCCTGTTAATCCTAGCATGATAAACAAGATTCAAAGAGAGTGAGATGCCAGCTCCTTTCATTCAGTCAGTAGCTTCAAACATTTCTGGTATATGAAAAACATGTTTTTCAATGGCAAAAATCAATGAATATTGTAAATGCACAAACAGTAATATCTCCACATTGCAAGGTGCAATTCTGAAATTTTTTGCTTTTTCCTGCTAATCCTAGCATGATAAAGAAGATTCAAAGAGAGTGAGATGCCAGCTCCTTTCATTCAGTCAGTAGCTTCAAACATTTCTGGTATATGAAAAACATGTTTTTCAATGGCAAAAATCAATGAATATTGTAAATGCACAAACAGTAATATCTCCACATTGCAAGGTGCAATTCTGAAATTTTTTGCTTTTTCCTGTTAATCCTAGCATGATAAAGAAGATTCAAAGAGAGTGAGATGCCAGCTCCTTTCATTCAGTCAGTAGCTTCAAACATTTCTGGTATATGAAAAACATGTTTTTCAATGGCAAAAATCAATGAATATTGTAAATTCACAAACAGTAATATCTCCACATTGCAAGGTGCAATTCTGAAATTTTTTGCTTTTTCCTGCTAATCGTAGCATGATAAAGAAGATTCAAAGAGAGTGAGATGCCAGCTCCTTTCATTCAGTCAGTAGCTTCAAACATTTCTGGTATATGAAAAACATGTTTTTCAATGGCAAAAATCAATGAATATTGTAAATGCACAAACAGTAATATCTCCACATTGCACGGTGCAATTCTGAAATTTTTAGCTTTTTCCTGTTAATCCTAGCATGATAAAGAAGATTCAAAGAGAGTGAGATGCCAGCTCCTTTCATTCAGTCAGTAGCTTCAAACATTTCTGGTATATGAAAAACATGTTTTTCAATGGCAAAAATCAATGAATATTGTAAATGCACAAACAGTAATATCTCCACATTGCAAGGTGCAATTCTGAAATTTTTTGCTTTTTCCTGTTAATCCTAGCATGATAAAGAAGATTCAAAGAGAGTGAGATGCCAGCTCCTTTCATTCAGTCAGTAGCTTCAAACATTTCTGGTATATGAAAAACATGTTTTTCAATGGCAAAAATCAATGAATATTGTAAATGCACAAACAGTAATTTCTCCGCATTGCAAGGTGCAAGTCTGAAATTTTTTGCTTTTTCCTGCTCCTCTTAGCATGATAAAGAAGATTCAAAGAGAGTGAGATGCCAGCTCCTTTCATTCAGTCAGTAGCTTCAATCATTTCTGGACGTTTTTCAATGGCAAAAATCAATGAATATTGTAAATGCACAAACAGTAATTTCTCCGCATTGCAAGGTGCAATTCTGAAATTTTTTGCTTTTTCCTGCTCCTTTTAGCATGATAAAGAAGATTCAAAGAGAGTGAGATGCCAGCTCCTTTCATTCAGTCAGTAGCTTCAAACATTTCTGGTATATGAATAACATGATGTTTTTCAATGGCAAAAATCAATGAATATTGTAAATGCACAAACAGTAATTTCTCCGCATTGCAAGGTGCAAGTCTGAAATTTTTTGCTTTTTCCTGCTCCTCTTAGCATGATAAAGAAGATTCAAAGAGAGTGAGATGCCAGTTACTTTCATGCAGTCAGTAGCTTCAATTATTTCTGGACGTTTTTCAATGGTAAAAATCAATGAATATTGTAAATGCACAAACAGTAATTTCTCCACATTGCAAGGTGCAATTCTGAAATTTTTTGCTTTTTCCTGCTCCTCTTAGCATGATAAAGAAGATTCAAAGAGAGTGAGATGCCAGCTCCTTTCATTCAGTCAGTAGCTTCAAACATTTCTGGTATATGAATAACATGATGTTTTTCAATGGCAAAAATCAATGAATATTGTAAATGCACAAACAGTAATTTCTCCGCATTGCAAGGTGCAATTCTGAAATTTTTTGCTTTTTCCTGCTCCTCTTAGCATGATAAAGAAGATTCAAAGAGAGTGAGATGCCAGCTCCTTTCATTCAGTCAGTAGCTTCAAACATTTCTGGTATATGAATAACATGATGTTTTTCAATGGCAAAAATCAATGAATATTGTAAATGCACAAACAGTAATTTCTCCGCATTGCAAGGTGCAATTCTGAAATTTTTTGCTTTTTCCTGCTCCTCTTAGCATGATAAAGAAGATTCAAAAAGAGTGAGATGCCAGCTCCTTTCATTCAGTCAGTAGCTTCAATCATTTCTGGATGTTTTTCAATGGCAAAAATCAATGAATATTGTAAATGCACAAACAGTAATTTCTCCGCATTGCAAGGTGCAATTCTGAAATTTTTTGCTTTTTCCTGCTCCTCTTAGCATGATAAAGAAGATTCAAAGAGAGTGAGATGCCAGCTCCTTTCATTCAGTCAGTAGCTTCAATCATTTCTGGATGTTTTTCAATGGCAAAAATCAATGAATATTGTAAATGCACAAACAGTAATTTCTCCGCATTGCAAGGTGCAATTCTGAAATTTTTTGCTTTTTCCTGCTCCTCTTAGCATGATAAAGAAGATTCAAAGAGAGTGAGATGCCAGCTCCTTTCATTCAGTCAGTAGCTTCAAACATTTCTGGTATATGAATAACATGATGTTTTTCAATGGCAAAAATCAATGAATATTGTAAATGCACAAACAGTAATTTCTCCGCATTGCAAGGTGCAAGTCTGAAATTTTTTTGCTTTTTCCTGCTCCTCTTAGCATGATAAAGAAGATTCAAAGAGAGTGAGATGCCAGCTACTTTCATTCAGTCAGTAGCTTCAATCATTTCTGGACGTTTTTCAATGGTAAAAATCAATGAATATTGTAAATGCACAAACAGTAATTTCTCCACATTGCAAGGTGCAATTCTGAAATTTTTTGCTTTTTCCTGCTCCTCTTAGCATGATAAAGAAGATTCAAAGAGAGTGAGATGCCAGCTCCTTTCATTCAGTCAGTAGCTTCAAACATTTCTGGTATATGAAAAACATGTTTTTCAATGGCAAAAATCAATGAATATTGTAAATGCACAAACAGTAATATCTCCACATTGCACGGTGCAATTCTGAAATTTTTAGCTTTTTCCTGTTAATCCTAGCATGATAAAGAAGATTCAAAGAGAGTGAGATGCCAGCTCCTTTCATTCAGTCAGTAGCTTCAAACATTTCTGGTATATGAAAAACATGTTTTTCAATGGCAAAAATCAATGAATATTGTAAATGCACAAACAGTAATATCTCCACATTGCAAGGTGCAATTCTGAAATTTTTTGCTTTTTCCTGCTAATCCTAGCATGATAAAGAAGATTCAAAGAGAGTGAGATGCCAGCTCCTTTCATTCAGTCAGTAGCTTCAAACATTTCTGGTATATGAAAAACATGTTTTTCAATGGCAAAAATCAATGAATATTGTAAATGCACAAACAGTAATATCTCCACATTGCACGGTGCAATTCTGAAATTTTTAGCTTTTTCCTGTTAATCCTAGCATGATAAAGAAGATTCAAAGAGAGTGAGATGCCAGCTCCTTTCATTCAGTCAGTAGCTTCAAACATTTCTGGTATATGAAAAACATGTTTTTCAATGGCAAAAATCAATGAATATTGTAAATGCACAAACAGTAATATCTCCACATTGCAAGGTGCAATTCTGAAATTTTTTGCTTTTTCCTGTTAATCCTAGCATGATAAAGAAGATTCAAAGAGAGTGAGATGCCAGCTCCTTTCATTCAGTCAGTAGCTTCAAACATTTCTGGTATATGAAAAACATGTTTTTCAATGGCAAAAATCAATGAATATTGTAAATGCACAAACAGTAATATCTCCACATTGCAAGGTGCAATTCTGAAATTTTTTGCTTTTTCCTGCTAATCCTAGCATGATAAAGAAGATTCAAAGAGAGTGAGATGCCAGCTCCTTTCATTCAGTCAGTAGCTTCAAACATTTCTGGTATATGAAAAACATGTTTTTCAATGGCAAAAATCAATGAATATTGTAAATGCACAAACAGTAATATCTCCACATTGCAAGGTGCAATTCTGAATTTTTTTGCTTTTTCCTGCTAATCCTAGCATGATAAAGAAGATTCAAAGAGAGTGAGATGCCAGCTCCTTTCATTCAGTCAGTAGCTTCAAACATTTCTGGTATATGAAAAACATGTTTTTCAATGGCAAAAATCAATGAATATTGTAAATGCACAAACAGTAATATCTCCACATTGCAAGGTGCAATTCTGAAATTTTTTGCTTTTTCCTGTTAATCCTAGCATGATAAAGAAGATTCAAAGAGAGTGAGATGCCAGCTCCTTTCATTCAGTCAGTAGCTTCAAACATTTCTGGTATATAAAAAACATGTTTTTCAATGGCAAAAATCAATGAATATTGTAAATGCACAAACAGTAATATCTCCACATTGCAAGGTGCAATTCTGAAATTTTTTGCTTTTTCCTGCTAATCCTAGCATGATAAAGAAGATTCAAAGAGAGTGAGATGCCAGCTCCTTTCATTCAGTCAGTAGCTTCAAACATTTCTGGTATATGAAAAACATGTTTTTCAATGGCAAAAATCAATGAATATTGTAAATGCACAAACAGTAATATCTCCACATTGCACGGTGCAATTCTGAAATTTTTAGCTTTTTCCTGTTAATCCTAGCATGATAAAGAAGATTCAAAGAGAGTGAGATGCCAGCTCCTTTCATTCAGTCAGTAGCTTCAAACATTTCTGGTATATGAAAAACATGTTTTTCAATGGCAAAAATCAATGAATATTGTAAATGCACAAACAGTAATATCTCCACATTGCAAGGTGCAATTCTGAAATTTTTTGCTTTTTCCTGCTAATCCTAGCATGATAAAGAAGATTCAAAGAGAGTGAGATGCCAGCTCCTTTCATTCAGTCAGTAGCTTCAAACATTTCTGGTATATGAAAAACATGTTTTTCAATGGCAAAAATCAATGAATATTGTAAATGCACAAACAGTAATATCTCCACATTGCAAGGTGCAATTCTGAAATTTTTTGCTTTTTCCTGTTAATCCTAGCATGATAAAGAAGATTCAAAGAGAGTGAGATGCCAGCTCCTTTCATTCAGTCAGTAGCTTCAAACATTTCTGGTATATGAAAAACATGTTTTTCAATGGCAAAAATCAATGAATATTGTAAATTCACAAACAGTAATATCTCCACATTGCAAGGTGCAATTCTGAAATTTTTTGCTTTTTCCTGCTAATCGTAGCATGATAAAGAAGATTCAAAGAGAGTGAGATGCCAGCTCCTTTCATTCAGTCAGTAGCTTCAAACATTTCTGGTATATGAAAAACATGTTTTTCAATGGCAAAAATCAATGAATATTGTAAATGCACAAACAGTAATATCTCCACATTGCACGGTGCAATTCTGAAATTTTTAGCTTTTTCCTGTTAATCCTAGCATGATAAAGAAGATTCAAAGAGAGTGAGATGCCAGCTCCTTTCATTCAGTCAGTAGCTTCAAACATTTCTGGTATATGAAAAACATGTTTTTCAATGGCAAAAATCAATGAATATTGTAAATGCACAAACAGTAATATCTCCACATTGCAAGGTGCAATTCTGAAATTTTTTGCTTTTTCCTGTTAATCCTAGCATGATAAAGAAGATTCAAAGAGAGTGAGATGCCAGCTCCTTTCATTCAGTCAGTAGCTTCAAACATTTCTGGTATATGAAAAACATGTTTTTCAATGGCAAAAATCAATGAATATTGTAAATGCACAAACAGTAATTTCTCCGCATTGCAAGGTGCAAGTCTGAAATTTTTTGCTTTTTCCTGCTCCTCTTAGCATGATAAAGAAGATTCAAAGAGAGTGAGATGCCAGCTCCTTTCATTCAGTCAGTAGCTTCAATCATTTCTGGACGTTTTTCAATGGCAAAAATCAATGAATATTGTAAATGCACAAACAGTAATTTCTCCGCATTGCAAGGTGCAATTCTGAAATTTTTTGCTTTTTCCTGCTCCTTTTAGCATGATAAAGAAGATTCAAAGAGAGTGAGATGCCAGCTCCTTTCATTCAGTCAGTAGCTTCAAACATTTCTGGTATATGAATAACATGATGTTTTTCAATGGCAAAAATCAATGAATATTGTAAATGCACAAACAGTAATTTCTCCGCATTGCAAGGTGCAAGTCTGAAATTTTTTGCTTTTTCCTGCTCCTCTTAGCATGATAAAGAAGATTCAAAGAGAGTGAGATGCCAGTTACTTTCATGCAGTCAGTAGCTTCAATTATTTCTGGACGTTTTTCAATGGTAAAAATCAATGAATATTGTAAATGCACAAACAGTAATTTCTCCACATTGCAAGGTGCAATTCTGAAATTTTTTGCTTTTTCCTGCTCCTCTTAGCATGATAAAGAAGATTCAAAGAGAGTGAGATGCCAGCTCCTTTCATTCAGTCAGTAGCTTCAAACATTTCTGGTATATGAATAACATGATGTTTTTCAATGGCAAAAATCAATGAATATTGTAAATGCACAAACAGTAATTTCTCCGCATTGCAAGGTGCAATTCTGAAATTTTTTGCTTTTTCCTGCTCCTCTTAGCATGATAAAGAAGATTCAAAGAGAGTGAGATGCCAGCTCCTTTCATTCAGTCAGTAGCTTCAAACATTTCTGGTATATGAATAACATGATGTTTTTCAATGGCAAAAATCAATGAATATTGTAAATGCACAAACAGTAATTTCTCCGCATTGCAAGGTGCAATTCTGAAATTTTTTGCTTTTTCCTGCTCCTCTTAGCATGATAAAGAAGATTCAAAAAGAGTGAGATGCCAGCTCCTTTCATTCAGTCAGTAGCTTCAATCATTTCTGGATGTTTTTCAATGGCAAAAATCAATGAATATTGTAAATGCACAAACAGTAATTTCTCCGCATTGCAAGGTGCAATTCTGAAATTTTTTGCTTTTTCCTGCTCCTCTTAGCATGATAAAGAAGATTCAAAGAGAGTGAGATGCCAGCTCCTTTCATTCAGTCAGTAGCTTCAATCATTTCTGGATGTTTTTCAATGGCAAAAATCAATGAATATTGTAAATGCACAAACAGTAATTTCTCCGCATTGCAAGGTGCAATTCTGAAATTTTTTGCTTTTTCCTGCTCCTCTTAGCATGATAAAGAAGATTCAAAGAGAGTGAGATGCCAGCTCCTTTCATTCAGTCAGTAGCTTCAAACATTTCTGGTATATGAATAACATGATGTTTTTCAATGGCAAAAATCAATGAATATTGTAAATGCACAAACAGTAATTTCTCCGCATTGCAAGGTGCAAGTCTGAAATTTTTTTGCTTTTTCCTGCTCCTCTTAGCATGATAAAGAAGATTCAAAGAGAGTGAGATGCCAGCTACTTTCATTCAGTCAGTAGCTTCAATCATTTCTGGACGTTTTTCAATGGTAAAAATCAATGAATATTGTAAATGCACAAACAGTAATTTCTCCACATTGCAAGGTGCAATTCTGAAATTTTTTGCTTTTTCCTGCTCCTCTTAGCATGATAAAGAAGATTCAAAGAGAGTGAGATGCCAGCTCCTTTCATTCAGTCAGTAGCTTCAAACATTTCTGGTATATGAATAACATGATGTTTTTCAATGGCAAAAATCAATGAATATTGTAAATGCACAAACAGTAATTTCTCCACATTGCAAGGTGCAATTCTGAAATTTTTTGCTTTTTCCTGCTCCTCTTAGCATGATAAAGAAGATTCAAAGAGAGTGAGATGCCAGCTACTTTCATTCAGTCAGTAGCTTCAATCATTTCTGGACGTTTTTCAATGGTAAAAATCAATGAATATTGTAAATGCACAAACAGTAATTTCTCCACATTGCAAGGTGCAATTCTGAAATTTTTTGCTTTTTCCTGCTCCTCTTAGCATGATAAAGAAGATTCAAAGAGAGTGAGATGCCAGCTCCTTTCATTCAGTCAGTAGCTTCAAACATTTCTGGTATATGAAAAACATGTTTTTCAATGGCAAAAATCAATGAATATTGTAAATGCACAAACAGTAATATCTCCACATTGCAAGGTGCAATTCTGAAATTTTTTGCTTTTTCCTGTTAATCCTAGCATGATAAAGAAGATTCAAAGAGAGTGAGATGCCAGCTCCTTTCATTCAGTCAGTAGCTTCAAACATTTCTGGTATATGAAAAACATGTTTTTCAATGGCAAAAATCAATGAATATTGTAAATTCACAAACAGTAATATCTCCACATTGCAAGGTGCAATTCTGAAATTTTTTGCTTTTTCCTGCTAATCGTAGCATGATAAAGAAGATTCAAAGAGAGTGAGATGCCAGCTCCTTTCATTCAGTCAGTAGCTTCAAACATTTCTGGTATATGAAAAACATGTTTTTCAATGGCAAAAATCAATGAATATTGTAAATGCACAAACAGTAATATCTCCACATTGCACGGTGCAATTCTGAAATTTTTAGCTTTTTCCTGTTAATCCTAGCATGATAAAGAAGATTCAAAGAGAGTGAGATGCCAGCTCCTTTCATTCAGTCAGTAGCTTCAAACATTTCTGGTATATGAAAAACATGTTTTTCAATGGCAAAAATCAATGAATATTGTAAATGCACAAACAGTAATATCTCCACATTGCAAGGTGCAATTCTGAAATTTTTTGCTTTTTCCTGTTAATCCTAGCATGATAAAGAAGATTCAAAGAGAGTGAGATGCCAGCTCCTTTCATTCAGTCAGTAGCTTCAAACATTTCTGGTATATGAAAAACATGTTTTTCAATGGCAAAAATCAATGAATATTGTAAATGCACAAACAGTAATTTCTCCGCATTGCAAGGTGCAAGTCTGAAATTTTTTGCTTTTTCCTGCTCCTCTTAGCATGATAAAGAAGATTCAAAGAGAGTGAGATGCCAGCTCCTTTCATTCAGTCAGTAGCTTCAATCATTTCTGGACGTTTTTCAATGGCAAAAATCAATGAATATTGTAAATGCACAAACAGTAATTTCTCCGCATTGCAAGGTGCAATTCTGAAATTTTTTGCTTTTTCCTGCTCCTCTTAGCATGATAAAGAAGATTCAAAGAGAGTGAGATGCCAGCTCCTTTCATTCAGTCAGTAGCTTCAAACATTTCTGGTATATGAATAACATGATGTTTTTCAATGGCAAAAATCAATGAATATTGTAAATGCACAAACAGTAATTTCTCCGCATTGCAAGGTGCAAGTCTGAAATTTTTTGCTTTTTCCTGCTCCTCTTAGCATGATAAAGAAGATTCAAAGAGAGTGAGATGCCAGTTACTTTCATGCAGTCAGTAGCTTCAATCATTTCTGGACGTTTTTCAATGGTAAAAATCAATGAATATTGTAAATGCACAAACAGTAATTTCTCCACATTGCAAGGTGCAATTCTGAAATTTTTTGCTTTTTCCTGCTCCTCTTAGCATGATAAAGAAGATTCAAAGAGAGTGAGATGCCAGCTCCTTTCATTCAGTCAGTAGCTTCAAACATTTCTGGTATATGAATAACATGATGTTTTTCAATGGCAAAAATCAATGAATATTGTAAATGCACAAACAGTAATTTCTCCGCATTGCAAGGTGCAATTCTGAAATTTTTTGCTTTTTCCTGCTCCTCTTAGCATGATAAAGAAGATTCAAAGAGAGTGAGATGCCAGCTCCTTTCATTCAGTCAGTAGCTTCAAACATTTCTGGTATATGAATAACATGATGTTTTTCAATGGCAAAAATCAATGAATATTGTAAATGCACAAACAGTAATTTCTCCGCATTGCAAGGTGCAATTCTGAAATTTTTTGCTTTTTCCTGCTCCTCTTAGCATGATAAAGAAGATTCAAAAAGAGTGAGATGCCAGCTCCTTTCATTCAGTCAGTAGCTTCAATCATTTCTGGATGTTTTTCAATGGCAAAAATCAATGAATATTGTAAATGCACAAACAGTAATTTCTCCGCATTGCAAGGTGCAATTCTGAAATTTTTTGCTTTTTCCTGCTCCTCTTAGCATGATAAAGAAGATTCAAAGAGAGTGAGATGCCAGCTCCTTTCATTCAGTCAGTAGCTTCAATCATTTCTGGATGTTTTTCAATGGCAAAAATCAATGAATATTGTAAATGCACAAACAGTAATTTCTCCGCATTGCAAGGTGCAATTCTGAAATTTTTTGCTTTTTCCTGCTCCTCTTAGCATGATAAAGAAGATTCAAAGAGAGTGAGATGCCAGCTCCTTTCATTCAGTCAGTAGCTTCAAACATTTCTGGTATATGAATAACATGATGTTTTTCAATGGCAAAAATCAATGAATATTGTAAATGCACAAACAGTAATTTCTCCGCATTGCAAGGTGCAAGTCTGAAATTTTTTTGCTTTTTCCTGCTCCTCTTAGCATGATAAAGAAGATTCAAAGAGAGTGAGATGCCAGCTACTTTCATTCAGTCAGTAGCTTCAATCATTTCTGGACGTTTTTCAATGGTAAAAATCAATGAATATTGTAAATGCACAAACAGTAATTTCTCCACATTGCAAGGTGCAATTCTGAAATTTTTTGCTTTTTCCTGCTCCTCTTAGCATGATAAAGAAGATTCAAAGAGAGTGAGATGCCAGCTCCTTTCATTCAGTCAGTAGCTTCAAACATTTCTGGTATATGAATAACATGATGTTTTTCAATGGCAAAAATCAATGAATATTGTAAATGCACAAACAGTAATTTCTCCACATTGCAAGGTGCAATTCTGAAATTTTTTGCTTTTTCCTGCTCCTCTTAGCATGATAAAGAAGATTCAAAGAGAGTGAGATGCCAGCTCCTTTCATTCAGTCAGTAGCTTCAAACATTTCTGGTATATGAATAACATGATGTTTTTCAATGGCAAAAATCAATGAATATTGTAAATGCACAAACAGTAATTTCTCCGCATTGCAAGGTGCAATTCTGAAATTTTTTGCTTTTTCCTGCTCCTCTTAGCATGATAAAGAAGATTCAAAGAGAGTGAGATGCCAGCTCCTTTCATTCAGTCAGTAGCTTCAATCATTTCTGGACGTTTTTCAATGGCAAAAATCAATGAATATTGTAAATGCACAAACAGTAATTTCTCCGCATTGCAAGGTGCAATTCTGAAATTTTTTGCTTTTTCCTGCTCCTCTTAGCATGATAAAGAAGATTCAAAGAGAGTGAGATGTCAGCTCCTTTCATTCAGTCAGTAGCTTCAAACATTTCTGGTATATGAATAACATGATGTTTTTCAATGGCAAAAATCAATGAATATTGTAAATGCACAAACAGTAATTTCTCCGCATTGCAAGGTGCAATTCTGAAATTTTTTGCTTTTTCCTGCTCCTCTTAGCATGATAAAGAAGATTCAAAGAGAGTGAGATGCCAGCTCCTTTCATTCAGTCAGTAGCTTCAATCATTTCTGGACGTTTTTCAATGGCAAAAATCAATGAATATTGTAAATGCACAAACAGTAATTTCTCCGCATTGCAAGGTGCAATTCTGAAATTTTTTGCTTTTTCCTGCTCCTCTTAGCATGATAAAGAAGATTCAAAGAGAGTGAGATGCCAGCTCCTTTCATTCAGTCAGTAGCTTCAAACATTTCTGGAATATGAATAACATGATGTTTTTCAATGGCAAAAATCAATGAATATTGTAAATGCACAAACAGTAATTTCTCCGCATTGCAAGGTGCAAGTCTGAAATTTTTTGCTTTTTCCTGCTCCTCTTAGCATGATAAAGAAGATTCAAAGAGAGTGAGATGCCAGCTACTTTCATTCAGTCAGTAGCTTCAATCATTTCTGGACGTTTTTCAATGGTAAAAATCAATGAATATTGTAAATGCACAAACAGTAATTTCTCCACATTGCAATGTGCAATTCTAAAATTTTTTGCTTTTTCCTGCTCCTCTTAGCATGATAAAGAAGATTCAAAGAGAGTGAGATGCCAGCTCCTTTCATTCAGTCAGTAGCTTCAAACATTTCTGGTATATGAATAACATGATGTTTTTCAATGGCAAAAATCAATGAATATTGTAAATGTACAAACAGTAATTTCTCCGCATTGCAAGGTGCAATTCTGAAATTTTTTGCTTTTTCCTGCTCCTCTTAGCATGATAAAGAAGATTCAAAGAGAGTGAGATGCCAACTCCTTTCATTCAGTCAGTAGCTTCAAACATTTCTGGTATATGAATAACATGATGTTTTTCAATGGCAAAAATCAATGAATATTGTAAATGCACAAACAGTAATTTCTCCGCATTGCAAGGTGCAATTCTGAAATTTTTTGCTTTTTCCTGCTCCTCTTAGCATGATAAAGAAGATTCAAAGAGAGTGAGGTGCCAGCTCCTTTCATTCAGTCAGTAGCTTCAAACATTTCTGGTATATGAATAACATGTTTTTCAATGGCAAAAATCAATGAATATTGTAAATGCACAAACAGTAATTTCTCCGCATTGCAAGGTGCAATTCTGAAATTTTTTGCTTTTTCCTGCTCCTCTTAGCATGATAAAGAAGATTCAAAGAGAGTGAGATGCCAGCTCCTTTCATTCAATCAGTAGCTTCAATCATTTCTGGACGTTTTTCAATGGCAAAAATCAATGAATATTGTAAATGCACAAACAGTAATTTCTCCGCATTGCAAGGTGCAATTCTGAAATTTTTTGCTTTTTCCTGCTCCTCTTAGCATGATAAAGAAGATTCAAAGAGAGTGAGATGCCAGATCCTTTCATTCAGTCAGTAGCTTCAATCATTTCTGGACGTTTTTCAATGGCAAAAATCAATGAATATTGTAAATGCACAAACAGTAATTTCTCCGCATTGCAAGGTGCAATTCTGAAATTTTTTGCTTTTTCCTGCTCCTCTTAGCATGATAAAGAAGATTCAAAGAGAGTGAGATGCCAGCTCCTTTGATTCAGTCAGTAGCTTCAAACATTTCTGGTATATGAATAACATGATGTTTTTCAATGGCAAAAATCAATGAATATTGTAAATGCACAAACAGTAATTTCTCCGCATTGCAAGGTGCAAGTCTGAAATTTTTTGCTTTTTCCTGCTCCTCTTAGCATGATAAAGAAGATTCAAAGAGAGTGAGATGCCAGCTACTTTCATTCAGTCAGTAGCTTCAATCATTTCTGGACGTTTTTCAATGGTAAAAATCAATGAATATTGTAAATGCACAAACAGTAATTTCTCCACATTGCAAGGTGCAATTCTGAAATTTTTTGCTTTTTCCTGCTCCTCTTAGCATGATAAAGAAGATTCAAAGAGAGTGAGATGCCAGCTCCTTTCATTCAGTCAGTAGCTTCAAACATTTCTGGTATATGAATAACATGATGTTTTTCAATGGCAAAAATCAATGAATATTGTAAATGCACAAACAGTAATTTCTCCGCATTGCAAGGTGCAAGTCTGAAATTTTTTGCTTTTTCCTGCTCCTCTTAGCATGATAAAGAAGATTCAAAGAGAGTGAGATGCCAGCTACTTTCATTCAGTCAGTAGCTTCAATCATTTCTGGACGTTTTTCAATGGTAAAAATCAATGAATATTGTAAATGCACAAACAGTAATTTCTCCACATTGCAAGGTGCAATTCTGAAATTTTTTGCTTTTTCCTGCTCCTCTTAGCATGATAAAGAAGATTCAAAGAGAGTGAGATGCCAGCTCCTTTCATTCAGTCAGTAGCTTCAAACATTTCTGGTATATGAATAACATGATGTTTTTCAATGGCAAAAATCAATGAATATTGTAAATGCACAAACAGTAATTTCTCCACATTGCAAGGTGCAATTCTGAAATTTTTTGCTTTTTCCTGCTCCTCTTAGCATGATAAAGAAGATTCAAAGAGAGTGAGATGCCAGCTCCTTTCATTCAGTCAGTAGCTTCAAACATTTCTGGTATATGAATAACATGATGTTTTTCAATGGCAAAAATCAATGAATATTGTAAATGCACAAACAGTAATTTCTCCGCATTGCAAGGTGCAATTCTGAAATTTTTTGCTTTTTCCTGCTCCTCTTAGCATGATAAAGAAGATTCAAAGAGAGTGAGATGCCAGCTCCTTTCATTCAGTCAGTAGCTTCAATCATTTCTGGACGTTTTTCAATGGCAAAAATCAATGAATATTGTAAATGCACAAACAGTAATTTCTCCGCATTGCAAGGTGCAATTCTGAAATTTTTTGCTTTTTCCTGCTCCTCTTAGCATGATAAAGAAGATTCAAAGAGAGTGAGATGTCAGCTCCTTTCATTCAGTCAGTAGCTTCAAACATTTCTGGTATATGAATAACATGATGTTTTTCAATGGCAAAAATCAATGAATATTGTAAATGCACAAACAGTAATTTCTCCGCATTGCAAGGTGCAATTCTGAAATTTTTTGCTTTTTCCTGCTCCTCTTAGCATGATAAAGAAGATTCAAAGAGAGTGAGATGCCAGCTCCTTTCATTCAGTCAGTAGCTTCAATCATTTCTGGACGTTTTTCAATGGCAAAAATCAATGAATATTGTAAATGCACAAACAGTAATTTCTCCGCATTGCAAGGTGCAATTCTGAAATTTTTTGCTTTTTCCTGCTCCTCTTAGCATGATAAAGAAGATTCAAAGAGAGTGAGATGCCAGCTCCTTTCATTCAGTCAGTAGCTTCAAACATTTCTGGTATATGAATAACATGATGTTTTTCAATGGCAAAAATCAATGAATATTGTAAATGCACAAACAGTAATTTCTCCGCATTGCAAGGTGCAAGTCTGAAATTTTTTGCTTTTTCCTGCTCCTCTTAGCATGATAAAGAAGATTCAAAGAGAGTGAGATGACAGCTCCTTTCATTTAGTCAGTACCTTCAATCATTTCTGGACGTTTTTCAATGGCAAAAATCAATGAATATTGTAAATGCACAAACAGTAATTTCTCCGCATTGCAAGGTGCAATTCTGAAATTTTTTGCTTTTTCCTGCTCCTCTTAGCATGATAAAGAAGATTCAAAGAGAGTGAGATGACAGCTCCTTTCATTTAGTCAGTACCTTCAATCATTTCTGGACGTTTTTCAATGGCAAAAATCAATGAATATTGTAAATGCACAAACAGTAATTTCTCCGCATTGCAAGGTGCAATTCTGAAATTTTTTGCTTTTTCCCGCTCCTCTTAGCATGATAAAGAAGATTGAAAGAGAGTGAGGTGCCAGCTCCTTTCATTCAGTCAGTAGCTTCAAACATTTCTGGTATATGAATAACATGTTTTTCAATGGCAAAAATCAATGAATATTGTAAATGCACAAACAGTTATTTCTCCGCATTGCAAGGTGCAATTCTGAAATTTTTTGATTTTTCCTGCTCCTCTTAGCATGATAAAGAAGATTCAAAGAGAGTGAGATGCCAGCTCCTTTCATTCAGTCAGTAGCTTCAATCATTTCTGGACGTTTTTCAATGGCAAAAATCAATGAATATTGTAAATGCACAAACAGTAATTTCTCCGCATTGCAAGGTGCAATTCTGAAATTTTTTGCTTTTTCCTGCTCCTCTTAGCATGATAAAGAAGATTCAAAGAGAGTGAGATGCCAGCTCCTTTCATTCAGTCAGTAGCTTCAAACATTTCTGGTATATGAATAACATGATGTTTTTCAATGGCAAAAATCAATGAATATTGTAAATGCACAAACAGTAATTTCTCCGCATTGCAAGGTGCAATTCTGAAATTTTTTGCTTTTTCCTGCTCCTCTTAGCATGATAAAGAAGATTCAAAGAGAGTGAGATGCCAGCTCCTTTCATTCAGTCAGTAGCTTCAAACATTTCTGGTATATGAATAACATGATGTTTTTCAATGGCAAAAATCAATGAATATTGTAAATGCACAAACAGTAATTTCTCCGCATTGCAAGGTGCAAGTCTGAAATTTTTTGCTTTTTCCTGCTCCTCTTAGCATGATAAAGAAGATTCAAAGAGAGTGAGATGCCAGCTACTTTCATTCAGTCAGTAGCTTCAATCATTTCTGGACGTTTTTCAATGGTAAAAATCAATGAATATTGTAAATGCACAAACAGTAATTTCTCCACATTGCAAGGTGCAATTCTGAAATTTTTTGCTTTTTCCTGCTCCTCTTAGCATGATAAAGAAGATTCAAAGAGAGTGAGATGCCAGCTCCTTTCATTCAGTCAGTAGCTTCAAACATTTCTGGTATATGAATAACATGATGTTTTTCAATGGCAAACATCAATGAATATTGTAAATGCACAAACAGTAATTTCTCCGCATTGCAAGGTGCAATTCTGAAATTTTTTGCTTTTTCCTGCTCCTCTTAGCATGATAAAGAAGATTCAAAGAGAGTGAGATGCCAGCTCCTTTCATTCAGTCAGTAGCTTCAATCATTTCTGGATGTTTTTCAATGGCAAAAATCAATGAATATTGTAAATGCACAAACTGTAATTTCTCCGCATTGCAAGGTGCAATTCTGAAATTTTTTGCTTTTTCCTGCTCCTCTTAGCATGATAAAGAAGATTCAAAGAGAGTGAGATGCCAGCTCCTTTCATTCAGTCAGTAGCTTCAATCATTTCTGGACGTTTTTCAATGGCAAAAATCAATGAATATTGTAAATGCACAAACAGTAATTTCTCCGCATTGCAAGGTGCAATTCTGAAATTTTTTGCTTTTTCCTGCTCCTCTTAGCATGATAAAGAAGATTCAAAGAGAGTGAGATGCCAGCTCCTTTCATTCAGTCAGTAGCTTCAATCATTTCTGGACGTTTTTCAATGGCAAAAATCAATGAATATTGTAAATGCACAAACAGTAATTTCTCTGCATTGCAAGGTGCAATTCTGAAATTTTTTGCTTTTTCCCGCTCCTCTTAGCATGATAAAGAAGATTCAAAGAGAGTGAGGTGCCAGCTCCTTTCATTCAGTCAGTAGCTTCAAACATTTCTGGTATATGAATAACATGTTTTTCAATGGCAAAAATCAATGAATATTGTAAATGCACAAACAGTAATTTCTCCGCATTGCAAGGTGCAATTCTGAAATTTTTTGATTTTTCCTGCTCCTCTTAGCATGATAAAGAAGATTCAAAGAGAGTGAGATGCCAGCTCCTTTCATTCAGTCAGTAGCTTCAATCATTTCTGGACGTTTTTCAATGGCAAAAATCAATGAATATTGTAAAAGCACAAACAGTAATTTCTCCGCATTGCAAGGTGCAATTCTGAAATTTTTTGCTTTTTCCTGCTCCTCTTAGCATGATAAAGAAGATTCAAAGAGAGTGAGATGCCAGCTCCTTTCATTCAGTCAGTAGCTTCAAACATTTCTGGTATATGAATAACATGATGTTTTTCAATGGCAAAAATCAATGAATATTGTAAATGCACAAACAGTAATTTCTCCGCATTGCAAGGTGCAATTCTGAAATTTTTTGCTTTTTCCCGCTCCTCTTAGCATGATAAAGAAGATTCAAAGAGAGTGAGGTGCCAGCTCCTTTCATTCAGTCAGTAGCTTCAAACATTTCTGGTATATGAATAACATGTTTTTCAATGGCAAAAATCAATGAATATTGTAAATGCACAAACAGTAATTTCTCCGCATTGCAAGGTGCAATTCTGAAATTTTTTGATTTTTCCTGCTCCTCTTAGCATGATAAAGAAGATTCAAAGAGAGTGAGATGCCAGCTCCTTTCATTCAGTCAGTAGCTTCAATCATTTCTGGACGTTTTTCAATGGCAAAAATCAATGAATATTGTAAAAGCACAAACAGTAATTTCTCCGCATTGCAAGGTGCAATTCTGAAATTTTTTGCTTTTTCCTGCTCCTCTTAGCATGATAAAGAAGATTCAAAGAGAGTGAGATGCCAGCTCCTTTCATTCAGTCAGTAGCTTCAAACATTTCTGGTATATGAATAACATGATGTTTTTCAATGGCAAAAATCAATGAATATTGTAAATGCACAAACAGTAATTTCTCCGCATTGCAAGGTGCAATTCTGAAATTTTTTGATTTTTCCTGCTCCTCTTAGCATGATAAAGAAGATTCAAAGAGAGTGAGATGCCAGCTCCTTTCATTCAGTCAGTAGCTTCAAACATTTCTGGTATATGAATAACATGATGTTTTTCAATGGCAAAAATCAATGAATATTGTAAATGCACAAACAGTAATTTCTCCGCATTGCAAGGTGCAAGTCTGAAATTTTTTGCTTTTTCCTGCTCCTCTTAGCATGATAAAGAAGATTCAAAGAGAGTGAGATGCCAGCTACTTTCATTCAGTCAGTAGCTTCAATCATTTCTGGACGTTTTTCAATGGTAAAAATCAATGAATATTGTAAATGCACAAACAGTAATTTCTCCACATTGCAAGGTGCAATTCTGAAATTTTTTGCTTTTTCCTGCTCCTCTTAGCATGATAAAGAAGATTCAAAGAGAGTGAGATGCCAGCTCCTTTCATTCAGTCAGTAGCTTCAAACATTTCTGGTATATGAATAACATGATGTTTTTCAATGGCAAAAATCAATGAATATTGTAAATGCACAAACAGTAATTTCTCCGCATTGCAAGGTGCAATTCTGAAATTTTTTGCTTTTTCCTGCTCCTCTTAGCATGATAAAGAAGATTCAAAGAGAGTGAGATGCCAGCTCCTTTCATTCAGTCAGTAGCTTCAATCATTTCTGGATGTTTTTCAATGGCAAAAATCAATGAATATTGTAAATGCACAAACTGTAATTTCTCCGCATTGCAAGGTGCAATTCTGAAATTTTTTGCTTTTTCCTGCTCCTCTTAGCATGATAAAGAAGATTCAAAGAGAGTGAGATGCCAGCTCCTTTCATTCAGTCAGTAGCTTCAATCATTTCTGGACGTTTTTCAGTGGCAAAAATCAATGAATATTGTAAATGCACAAACAGTAATTTCTCCGCATTGCAAGGTGCAATTCTGAAATTTTTTGCTTTTTCCTGCTCCTCTTAGCATGATAAAGAAGATTCAAAGAGAGTGAGATGCCAGCTCCTTTCATTCAGTCAGTACCTTCAATCATTTCTGGACGTTTTTCAATGGCAAAAATCAATGAATATTGTAAATGCACAAACAGTAATTTCTCCGCATTGCAAGGTGCAAGTCTGAAATTTTTTGCTTTTTCCTGCTCCTCTTAGCATGATAAAGAAGATTCAAAGAGAGTGAGATGCCAGCTACTTTCATTCAGTCAGTAGCTTCAATCATTTCTGGACGTTTTTCAATGGTAAAAATCAATGAATATTGTAAATGCACAAACAGTAATTTCTCCACATTGCAAGGTGCAATTCTGAAATTTTTTGCTTTTTCCTGCTCCTCTTAGCATGATAACGAAGATTCAAAGAGAGTGAGATGCCAGCTCCTTTCATTCAGTCAGTAGCTTCAAACATTTCTGGTATATGAATAACGATGTTTTTCAATGGCAAAAATCAATGAATATTGTAAATGCACAAACAGTAATTTCTCCGCATTGCAAGGTGCAATTCTGAAATTTTTTGCTTTTTCCTGCTCCTCTTAGCATGATAAAGAAGATTCAAAGAGAGTGAGATGCCAGCTCCTTTCATTCAGTCAGTAGCTTCAATCATTTCTGGATGTTTTTCAATGGCAAAAATCAATGAATATTGTAAATGCACAAACTGTAATTTCTCCGCATTGCAAGGTGCAATTCTGAAATTTTTTGCTTTTTCCTGCTCCTCTTACCATGATAAAGAAGATTCAAAGAGAGTGAGATGCCAGCTCCTTTCATTCAGTCAGTAGCTTCAATCATTTCTGGACGTTTTTCAATGGCAAAAATCAATGAATATTGTAAATGCACAAACAGTAATTTCTCCGCATTGCAAGGTGCAATTCTGAAATTTTTTGCTTTTTCCTGCTCCTCTTAGCATGATAAAGAAGATTCAAAGAGAGTGAGATGCCAGCTCCTTTCATTCAGTCAGTAGCTTCAATCATTTCTGGACGTTTTTCAATGGCAAAAATCAATGAATATTGTAAATGCACAAACAGTAATTTCTCCGCATTGCAAGGTGCAATTCTGAAATTTTTTGATTTTTCCTGCTCCTCTTAGCATGATAAAGAAGATTCAAAGAGAGTGAGATGCCAGCTCCTTTCATTCAGTCAGTAGCTTCAATCATTTCTGGACGTTTTTCAATGGCAAAAATCAATGAATATTGTAAAAGCACAAACAGTAATTTCTCCGCATTGCAAGGTGCAATTCTGAAATTTTTTGCTTTTTCCTGCTCCTCTTAGCATGATAAAGAAGATTCAAAGAGAGTGAGATGCCAGCTCCTTTCATTCAGTCAGTAGCTTCAAACATTTCTGGTATATGAATAACATGATGTTTTTCAATGGCAAAAATCAATGAATATTGTAAATGCACAAACAGTAATTTCTCCGCATTGCAAGGTGCAATTCTGAAATTTTTTGCTTTTTCCTGCTCCTCTTAGCATGATAAAGAAGATTCAAAGAGAGTGAGATGCCAGCTCCTTTCATTCAGTCAGTAGCTTCAAACATTTCTGGTATATGAATAACATGATGTTTTTCAATGGCAAAAATCAATGAATATTGTAAATGCACAAACAGTAATTTCTCCGCATTGCAAGGTGCAAGTCTGAAATTTTTTGCTTTTTCCTGCTCCTCTTAGCATGATAAAGAAGATTCAAAGAGAGTGAGATGCCAGCTACTTTCATGCAGTCAGTAGCTTCAATCATTTCTGGACGTTTTTCAATGGTAAAAATCAATGAATATTGTAAATGCACAAACAGTAATTTCTCCACATTGCAAGGTGCAATTCTGAAATTTTTTGCTTTTTCCTGCTCCTCTTAGCATGATAAAGAAGATTCAAAGAGAGTGAGATGCCAGCTCCTTTCATTCAGTCAGTAGCTTCAAACATTTCTGGTATATGAAAAACATGTTTTTCAATGGCAAAAATCAATGAATATTGTAAATGCACAAACAGTAATATCTCCACATTGCACGGTGCAATTCTGAAATTTTTAGCTTTTTCCTGTTAATCCTAGCATGATAAAGAAGATTCAAAGAGAGTGAGATGCCAGCTCCTTTCATTCAGTCAGTAGCTTCAAACATTTCTGGTATATGAAAAACATGTTTTTCAATGGCAAAAATCAATGAATATTGTAAATGCACAAACAGTAATATCTCCACATTGCAAGGTGCAATTCTGAAATTTTTTGCTTTTTCCTGCTAATCCTAGCATGATAAAGAAGATTCAAAGAGAGTGAGATGCCAGCTCCTTTCATTCAGTCAGTAGCTTCAAACATTTCTGGTATATGAAAAACATGTTTTTCAATGGCAAAAATCAATGAATATTGTAAATGCACAAACAGTAATATCTCCACATTGCACGGTGCAATTCTGAAATTTTTAGCTTTTTCCTGTTAATCCTAGCATGATAAAGAAGATTCAAAGAGAGTGAGATGCCAGCTCCTTTCATTCAGTCAGTAGCTTCAAACATTTCTGGTATATGAAAAACATGTTTTTCAATGGCAAAAATCAATGAATATTGTAAATGCACAAACAGTAATATCTCCACATTGCAAGGTGCAATTCTGAAATTCTTTGCTTTTTCCTGTTAATCCTAGCATGATAAAGAAGATTCAAAGAGAGTGAGATGCCAGCTCCTTTCATTCAGTCAGTAGCTTCAAACATTTCTGGTATATGAAAAACATGTTTTTCAATGGCAAAAATCAATGAATATTGTAAATGCACAAACAGTAATATCTCCACATTGCAAGGTGCAATTCTGAAATTTTTTGCTTTTTCCTGCTAATCCTAGCATGATAAAGAAGATTCAAAGAGAGTGAGATGCCAGCTCCTTTCATTCAGTCAGTAGCTTCAAACATTTCTGGTATATGAAAAACATGTTTTTCAATGGCAAAAATCAATGAATATTGTAAATGCACAAACAGTAATATCTCCACATTGCACGGTGCAATTCTGAAATTTTTAGCTTTTTCCTGTTAATCCTAGCATGATAAAGAAGATTCAAAGAGAGTGAGATGCCAGCTCCTTTCATTCAGTCAGTAGCTTCAAACATTTCTGGTATATGAAAAACATGTTTTTCAATGGCAAAAATCAATGAATATTGTAAATGCACAAACAGTAATATCTCCACATTGCAAGGTGCAATTCTGAAATTTTTTGCTTTTTCCTGCTAATCCTAGCATGATAAAGAAGATTCAAAGAGAGTGAGATGCCAGCTCCTTTCATTCAGTCAGTAGCTTCAAACATTTCTGGTATATGAAAAACATGTTTTTCAATGGCAAAAATCAATGAATATTGTAAATGCACAAACAGTAATATCTCCACATTGCACGGTGCAATTCTGAAATTTTTAGCTTTTTCCTGTTAATCCTAGCATGATAAAGAAGATTCAAAGAGAGTGAGATGCCAGCTCCTTTCATTCAGTCAGTAGCTTCAAACATTTCTGGTATATGAAAAACATGTTTTTCAATGGCAAAAATCAATGAATATTGTAAATGCACAAACAGTAATATCTCCACATTGCAAGGTGCAATTCTGAAATTTTTTGCTTTTTCCTGTTAATCCTAGCATGATAAAGAAGATTCAAAGAGAGTGAGATGCCAGCTCCTTTCATTCAGTCAGTAGCTTCAAACATTTCTGGTATATGAAAAACATGTTTTTCAATGGCAAAAATCAATGAATATTGTAAATGCACAAACAGTAATATCTCCACATTGCAAGGTGCAATTCTGAAATTTTTTGCTTTTTCCTGCTAATCCTAGCATGATAAAGAAGATTCAAAGAGAGTGAGATGCCAGCTCCTTTCATTCAGTCAGTAGCTTCAAACATTTCTGGTATATGAAAAACATGTTTTTCAATGGCAAAAATCAATGAATATTGTAAATGCACAAACAGTAATATCTCCACATTGCAAGGTGCAATTCTGAATTTTTTTGCTTTTTCCTGCTAATCCTAGCATGATAAAGAAGATTCAAAGAGAGTGAGATGCCAGCTCCTTTCATTCAGTCAGTAGCTTCAAACATTTCTGGTATATGAAAAACATGTTTTTCAATGGCAAAAATCAATGAATATTGTAAATGCACAAACAGTAATATCTCCACATTGCAAGGTGCAATTCTGAAATTTTTTGCTTTTTCCTGTTAATCCTAGCATGATAAAGAAGATTCAAAGAGAGTGAGATGCCAGCTCCTTTCATTCAGTCAGTAGCTTCAAACATTTCTGGTATATAAAAAACATGTTTTTCAATGGCAAAAATCAATGAATATTGTAAATGCACAAACAGTAATATCTCCACATTGCAAGGTGCAATTCTGAAATTTTTTGCTTTTTCCTGCTAATCCTAGCATGATAAAGAAGATTCAAAGAGAGTGAGATGCCAGCTCCTTTCATTCAGTCTGTAGCTTCAAACATTTCTGGTATATGAAAAACATGTTTTTCAATGGCAAAAATCAATGAATATTGTAAATGCACAAACAGTAATATCTCCACATTGCACGGTGCAATTCTGAAATTTTTAGCTTTTTCCTGTTAATCCTAGCATGATAAAGAAGATTCAAAGAGAGTGAGATGCCAGCTCCTTTCATTCAGTCAGTAGCTTCAAACATTTCTGGTATATGAAAAACATGTTTTTCAATGGCAAAAATCAATGAATATTGTAAATGCACAAACAGTAATATCTCCACATTGCAAGGTGCAATTCTGAAATTTTTTGCTTTTTCCTGCTAATCCTAGCATGATAAAGAAGATTCAAAGAGAGTGAGATGCCAGCTCCTTTCATTCAGTCAGTAGCTTCAAACATTTCTGGTATATGAAAAACATGTTTTTCAATGGCAAAAATCAATGAATATTGTAAATGCACAAACAGTAATATCTCCACATTGCAAGGTGCAATTCTGAAATTTTTTGCTTTTTCCTGTTAATCCTAGCATGATAAAGAAGATTCAAAGAGAGTGAGATGCCAGCTCCTTTCATTCAGTCAGTAGCTTCAAACATTTCTGGTATATGAAAAACATGTTTTTCAATGGCAAAAATCAATGAATATTGTAAATTCACAAACAGTAATATCTCCACATTGCAAGGTGCAATTCTGAAATTTTTTGCTTTTTCCTGCTAATCGTAGCATGATAAAGAAGATTCAAAGAGAGTGAGATGCCAGCTCCTTTCATTCAGTCAGTAGCTTCAAACATTTCTGGTATATGAAAAACATGTTTTTCAATGGCAAAAATCAATGAATATTGTAAATGCACAAACAGTAATATCTCCACATTGCACGGTGCAATTCTGAAATTTTTAGCTTTTTCCTGTTAATCCTAGCATGATAAAGAAGATTCAAAGAGAGTGAGATGCCAGCTCCTTTCATTCAGTCAGTAGCTTCAAACATTTCTGGTATATGAAAAACATGTTTTTCAATGGCAAAAATCAATGAATATTGTAAATGCACAAACAGTAATATCTCCACATTGCAAGGTGCAATTCTGAAATTTTTTGCTTTTTCCTGTTAATCCTAGCATGATAAAGAAGATTCAAAGAGAGTGAGATGCCAGCTCCTTTCATTCAGTCAGTAGCTTCAAACATTTCTGGTATATGAAAAACATGTTTTTCAATGGCAAAAATCAATGAATATTGTAAATGCACAAACAGTAATTTCTCCGCATTGCAAGGTGCAAGTCTGAAATTTTTTGCTTTTTCCTGCTCCTCTTAGCATGATAAAGAAGATTCAAAGAGAGTGAGATGCCAGCTCCTTTCATTCAGTCAGTAGCTTCAATCATTTCTGGACGTTTTTCAATGGCAAAAATCAATGAATATTGTAAATGCACAAACAGTAATTTCTCCGCATTGCAAGGTGCAATTCTGAAATTTTTTGCTTTTTCCTGCTCCTCTTAGCATGATAAAGAAGATTCAAAGAGAGTGAGATGCCAGCTCCTTTCATTCAGTCAGTAGCTTCAAACATTTCTGGTATATGAATAACATGATGTTTTTCAATGGCAAAAATCAATGAATATTGTAAATGCACAAACAGTAATTTCTCCGCATTGCAAGGTGCAAGTCTGAAATTTTTTGCTTTTTCCTGCTCCTCTTAGCATGATAAAGAAGATTCAAAGAGAGTGAGATGCCAGTTACTTTCATGCAGTCAGTAGCTTCAATCATTTCTGGACGTTTTTCAATGGTAAAAATCAATGAATATTGTAAATGCACAAACAGTAATTTCTCCACATTGCAAGGTGCAATTCTGAAATTTTTTGCTTTTTCCTGCTCCTCTTAGCATGATAAAGAAGATTCAAAAAGAGTGAGATGCCAGCTCCTTTCATTCAGTCAGTAGCTTCAAACATTTCTGGTATATGAATAACATGATGTTTTTCAATGGCAAAAATCAATGAATATTGTAAATGCACAAACAGTAATTTCTCCGCATTGCAAGGTGCAATTCTGAAATTTTTTGCTTTTTCCTGCTCCTCTTAGCATGATAAAGAAGATTCAAAGAGAGTGAGATGCCAGCTCCTTTCATTCAGTCAGTAGCTTCAAACATTTCTGGTATATGAATAACATGATGTTTTTCAATGGCAAAAATCAATGAATATTGTAAATGCACAAACAGTAATTTCTCCGCATTGCAAGGTGCAATTCTGAAATTTTTTGCTTTTTCCTGCTCCTCTTAGCATGATAAAGAAGATTCAAAAAGAGTGAGATGCCAGCTCCTTTCATTCAGTCAGTAGCTTCAATCATTTCTGGATGTTTTTCAATGGCAAAAATCAATGAATATTGTAAATGCACAAACAGTAATTTCTCCGCATTGCAAGGTGCAATTCTGAAATTTTTTGCTTTTTCCTGCTCCTCTTAGCATGATAAAGAAGATTCAAAGAGAGTGAGATGCCAGCTCCTTTCATTCAGTCAGTAGCTTCAATCATTTCTGGATGTTTTTCAATGGCAAAAATCAATGAATATTGTAAATGCACAAACAGTAATTTCTCCGCATTGCAAGGTGCAATTCTGAAATTTTTTGCTTTTTCCTGCTCCTCTTAGCATGATAAAGAAGATTCAAAGAGAGTGAGATGCCAGCTCCTTTCATTCAGTCAGTAGCTTCAAACATTTCTGGTATATGAATAACATGATGTTTTTCAATGGCAAAAATCAATGAATATTGTAAATGCACAAACAGTAATTTCTCCGCATTGCAAGGTGCAAGTCTGAAATTTTTTTGCTTTTTCCTGCTCCTCTTAGCATGATAAAGAAGATTCAAAGAGAGTGAGATGCCACCTACTTTCATTCAGTCAGTAGCTTCAATCATTTCTGGACGTTTTTCAATGGTAAAAATCAATGAATATTGTAAATGCACAAACAGTAATTTCTCCACATTGCAAGGTGCAATTCTGAAATTTTTTGCTTTTTCCTGCTCCTCTTAGCATGATAAAGAAGATTCAAAGAGAGTGAGATGCCAGCTCCTTTCATTCAGTCAGTAGCTTCAAACATTTCTGGTATATGAATAACATGATGTTTTTCAATGGCAAAAATCAATGAATATTGTAAATGCACAAACAGTAATTTCTCCACATTGCAAGGTGCAATTCTGAAATTTTTTGCTTTTTCCTGCTCCTTTTAGCATGATAAAGAAGATTCAAAGAGAGTGAGATGCCAGCTACTTTCATTCAGTCAGTAGCTTCAATCATTTCTGGACGTTTTTCAATGGTAAAAATCAATGAATATTGTAAATGCACAAACAGTAATTTCTCCACATTGCAAGGTGCAATTCTGAAATTTTTTGCTTTTTCCTGCTCCTCTTAGCATGATAAAGAAGATTCAAAGAGAGTGAGATGCCAGCTCCTTTCATTCAGTCAGTAGCTTCAAACATTTCTGGTATATGAAAAACATGTTTTTCAATGGCAAAAATCAATGAATATTGTAAATGCACAAACAGTAATATCTCCACATTGCAAGGTGCAATTCTGAAATTTTTTGCTTTTTCCTGTTAATCCTAGCATGATAAAGAAGATTCAAAGAGAGTGAGTGAGATGCCAGCTCCTTTCATTCAGTCAGTAGCTTCAAACATTTCTGGTATATGAAAAACATGTTTTTCAATGGCAAAAATCAATGAATATTGTAAATTCACAAACAGTAATATCTCCACATTGCAAGGTGCAATTCTGAAATTTTTTGCTTTTTCCTGCTAATCGTAGCATGATAAAGAAGATTCAAAGAGAGTGAGATGCCAGCTCCTTTCATTCAGTCAGTAGCTTCAAACATTTCTGGTATATGAAAAACATGTTTTTCAATGGCAAAAATCAATGAATATTGTAAATGCACAAACAGTAATATCTCCACATTGCACGGTGCAATTCTGAAATTTTTAGCTTTTTCCTGTTAATCCTAGCATGATAAAGAAGATTCAAAGAGAGTGAGATGCCAGCTCCTTTCATTCAGTCAGTAGCTTCAAACATTTCTGGTATATGAAAAACATGTTTTTCAATGGCAAAAATCAATGAATATTGTAAATGCACAAACAGTAATATCTCCACATTGCAAGGTGCAATTCTGAAATTTTTTGCTTTTTCCTGTTAATCCTAGCATGATAAAGAAGATTCAAAGAGAGTGAGATGCCAGCTCCTTTCATTCAGTCAGTAGCTTCAAACATTTCTGGTATATGAATAACATGATGTTTTTCAATGGCAAAAATCAATGAATATTGTAAATGCACAAACAGTAATTTCTCCGCATTGCAAGGTGCAAGTCTGAAATTTTTTGCTTTTTCCTGCTCCTCTTAGCATGATAAAGAAGATTCAAAGAGAGTGAGATGCCAGTTACTTTCATGCAGTCAGTAGCTTCAATCATTTCTGGACGTTTTTCAATGGTAAAAATCAATGAATATTGTAAATGCACAAACAGTAATTTCTCCACATTGCAAGGTGCAATTCTGAAATTTTTTGCTTTTTCCTGCTCCTCTTAGCATGATAAAGAAGATTCAAAGAGAGTGAGATGCCAGCTCCTTTCATTCAGTCAGTAGCTTCAAACATTTCTGGTATATGAATAACATGATGTTTTTCAATGGCAAAAATCAATGAATATTGTAAATGCACAAACAGTAATTTCTCCGCATTGCAAGGTGCAATTCTGAAATTTTTTGCTTTTTCCTGCTCCTCTTAGCATGATAAAGAAGATTCAAAGAGAGTGAGATGCCAGCTCCTTTCATTCAGTCAGTAGCTTCAAACATTTCTGGTATATGAATAACATGATGTTTTTCAATGGCAAAAATCAATGAATATTGTAAATGCACAAACAGTAATTTCTCCGCATTGCAAGGTGCAATTCTGAAATTTTTTGCTTTTTCCTGCTCCTCTTAGCATGATAAAGAAGATTCAAAAAGACTGAGATGCCAGCTCCTTTCATTCAGTCAGTAGCTTCAATCATTTCTGGATGTTTTTCAATGGCAAAAATCAATGAATATTGTAAATGCACAAACAGTAATTTCTCCGCATTGCAAGGTGCAATTCTGAAATTTTTTGCTTTTTCCTGCTCCTCTTAGCATGATAAAGAAGATTCAAAGAGAGTGAGATGCCAGCTCCTTTCATTCAGTCAGTAGCTTCAATCATTTCTGGATGTTTTTCTATGGCAAAAATCAATGAATATTGTAAATGCACAAACAGTAATTTCTCCGCATTGCAAGGTGCAATTCTGAAATTTTTTGCTTTTTCCTGCTCCTCTTAGCATGATAAAGAAGATTCAAAGAGAGTGAGATGCCAGCTCCTTTCATTCAGTCAGTAGCTTCAAACATTTCTGGTATATGAATAACATGATGTTTTTCAATGGCAAAAATCAATGAATATTGTAAATGCACAAACAGTAATTTCTCCGCATTGCAAGGTGCAAGTCTGAAATTTTTTTGCTTTTTCCTGCTCCTCTTAGCATGATAAAGAAGATTCAAAAAGAGTGAGATGCCAGCTACTTTCATTCAGTCAGTAGCTTCAATCATTTCTGGACGTTTTTCAATGGTAAAAATCAATGAATATTGTAAATGCACAAACAGTAATTTCTCCACATTGCAAGGTGCAATTCTGAAATTTTTTGCTTTTTCCTGCTCCTCTTAGCATGATAAAGAAGATTCAAAGAGAGTGAGATGCCAGCTCCTTTCATTCAGTCAGTAGCTTCAAACATTTCTGGTATATGAATAACATGATGTTTTTCAATGGCAAAAATCAATGAATATTGTAAATGCACAAACAGTAATTTCTCCACATTGCAAGGTGCAATTCTGAAATTTTTTGCTTTTTCCTGCTCCTCTTAGCATGATAAAGAAGATTCAAAGAGAGTGAGATGCCAGCTCCTTTCATTCAGTCAGTAGCTTCAAACATTTCTGGTATATGAATAACATGATGTTTTTCAATGGCAAAAATCAATGAATATTGTAAATGCACAAACAGTAATTTCTCCGCATTGCAAGGTGCAATTCTGAAATTTTTTGCTTTTTCCTGCTCCTCTTAGCATGATAAAGAAGATTCAAAGAGAGTGAGATGCCAGCTCCTTTCATTCAGTCAGTAGCTTCAATCATTTCTGGACGTTTTTCAATGGCAAAAATCAATGAATATTGTAAATGCACAAACAGTAATTTCTCCGCATTGCAAGGTGCAATTCTGAAATTTTTTGCTTTTTCCTGCTCCTCTTAGCATGATAAAGAAGATTCAAAGAGAGTGAGATGTCAGCTCCTTTCATTCAGTCAGTAGCTTCAAACATTTCTGGTATATGAATAACATGATGTTTTTCAATGGCAAAAATCAATGAATATTGTAAATGCACAAACAGTAATTTCTCCGCATTGCAAGGTGCAATTCTGAAATTTTTTGCTTTTTCCTGCTCCTCTTAGCATGATAAAGAAGATTCAAAGAGAGTGAGATGCCAGCTCCTTTCATTCAGTCAGTAGCTTCAATCATTTCTGGACGTTTTTCAATGGCAAAAATCAATGAATATTGTAAATGCACAAACAGTAATTTCTCCGCATTGCAAGGTGCAATTCTGAAATTTTTTGCTTTTTCCTGCTCCTCTTAGCATGATAAAGAAGATTCAAAGAGAGTGAGATGCCAGCTCCTTTCATTCAGTCAGTAGCTTCAAACATTTCTGGAATATGAATAACATGATGTTTTTCAATGGCAAAAATCAATGAATATTGTAAATGCACAAACAGTAATTTCTCCGCATTGCAAGGTGCAAGTCTGAAATTTTTTGCTTTTTCCTGCTCCTCTTAGCATGATAAAGAAGATTCAAAGAGAGTGAGATGCCAGCTACTTTCATTCAGTCAGTAGCTTCAATCATTTCTGGACGTTTTTCAATGGTAAAAATCAATGAATATTGTAAATGCACACACAGTAATTTCTCCACATTGCAATGTGCAATTCTAAAATTTTTTGCTTTTTCCTGCTCCTCTTAGCATGATAAAGAAGATTCAAAGAGAGTGAGATGCCAGCTCCTTTCATTCAGTCAGTAGCTTCAAACATTTCTGGTATATGAATAACATGATGTTTTTCAATGGCAAAAATCAATGAATATTGTAAATGCACAAACAGTAATTTCTCCGCATTGCAAGGTGCAATTCTGAAATTTTTTGCTTTTTCCTGCTCCTCTTAGCATGATAAAGAAGATTCAAAGAGAGTGAGATGCCAACTCCTTTCATTCAGTCAGTAGCTTCAAACATTTCTGGTATATGAATAACATGATGTTTTTCAATGGCAAAAATCAATGAATATTGTAAATGCACAAACAGTAATTTCTCCGCATTGCAAGGTGCAATTCTGAAATTTTTTGCTTTTTCCTGCTCCTCTTAGCATGATAAAGAAGATTCAAAGAGAGTGAGGTGCCAGCTCCTTTCATTCAGTCAGTAGCTTCAAACATTTCTGGTATATGAATAACATGTTTTTCAATGGCAAAAATCAATGAATATTGTAAATGCACAAACAGTAATTTCTCCGCATTGCAAGGTGCAATTCTGAAATTTTTTGCTTTTTCCTGCTCCTCTTAGCATGATAAAGAAGATTCAAAGAGAGTGAGATGCCAGCTCCTTTCATTCAATCAGTAGCTTCAATCATTTCTGGACGTTTTTCAATGGCAAAAATCAATGAATATTGTAAATGCACAAACAGTAATTTCTCCGCATTGCAAGGTGCAATTCTGAAATTTTTTGCTTTTTCCTGCTCCTCTTAGCATGATAAAGAAGATTCAAAGAGAGTGAGATGCCAGATCCTTTCATTCAGTCAGTAGCTTCAATCATTTCTGGACGTTTTTCAATGGCAAAAATCAATGAATATTGTAAATGCACAAACAGTAATTTCTCCGCATTGCAAGGTGCAATTCTGAAATTTTTTGCTTTTTCCTGCTCCTCTTAGCATGATAAAGAAGATTCAAAGAGAGTGAGATGCCAGCTCCTTTGATTCAGTCAGTAGCTTCAAACATTTCTGGTATATGAATAACATGATGTTTTTCAATGGCAAAAATCAATGAATATTGTAAATGCACAAACAGTAATTTCTCCGCATTGCAAGGTGCAAGTCTGAAATTTTTTGCTTTTTTCTGCTCCTCTTAGCATGATAAAGAAGATTCAAAGAGAGTGAGATGCCAGCTACTTTCATTCAGTCAGTAGCTTCAATCATTTCTGGACGTTTTTCAATGGTAAAAATCAATGAATATTGTAAATGCACAAACAGTAATTTCTCCACATTGCAAGGTGCAATTCTGAAATTTTTTGCTTTTTCCTGCTCCTCTTAGCATGATAAAGAAGATTCAAAGAGAGTGAGATGCCAGCTCCTTTCATTCAGTCAGTAGCTTCAAACATTTCTGGTATATGAATAACATGATGTTTTTCAATGGCAAAAATCAATGAATATTGTAAATGCACAAACAGTAATTTCTCCGCATTGCAAGGTGCAAGTCTGAAATTTTTTGCTTTTTCCTGCTCCTCTTAGCATGATAAAGAAGATTCAAAGAGAGTGAGATGCCAGCTACTTTCATTCAGTCAGTAGCTTCAATCATTTCTGGACGTTTTTCAATGGTAAAAATCAATGAATATTGTAAATGCACAAACAGTAATTTCTCCACATTGCAAGGTGCAATTCTGAAATTTTTTGCTTTTTCCTGCTCCTCTTAGCATGATAAAGAAGATTCAAAGAGAGTGAGATGCCAGCTCCTTTCATTCAGTCAGTAGCTTCAAACATTTCTGGTATATGAATAACATGATGTTTTTCAATGGCAAAAATCAATGAATATTGTAAATGCACAAACAGTAATTTCTCCACATTGCAAGGTGCAATTCTGAAATTTTTTGCTTTTTCCTGCTCCTCTTAGCATGATAAAGAAGATTCAAAGAGAGTGAGATGCCAGCTCCTTTCATTCAGTCAGTAGCTTCAAACATTTCTGGTATATGAATAACATGATGTTTTTCAATGGCAAAAATCAATGAATATTGTAAATGCACAAACAGTAATTTCTCCGCATTGCAAGGTGCAATTCTGAAATTTTTTGCTTTTTCCTGCTCCTCTTAGCATGATAAAGAAGATTCAAAGAGAGTGAGATGCCAGCTCCTTTCATTCAGTCAGTAGCTTCAATCATTTCTGGACGTTTTTCAATGGCAAAAATCAATGAATATTGTAAATGCACAAACAGTAATTTCTCCGCATTGCAAGGTGCAATTCTGAAATTTTTTGCTTTTTCCTGCTCCTCTTAGCATGATAAAGAAGATTCAAAGAGAGTGAGATGTCAGCTCCTTTCATTCAGTCAGTAGCTTCAAACATTTCTGGTATATGAATAACATGATGTTTTTCAATGGCAAAAATCAATGAATATTGTAAATGCACAAACAGTAATTTCTCCGCATTGCAAGGTGCAATTCTGAAATTTTTTGCTTTTTCCTGCTCCTCTTAGCATGATAAAGAAGATTCAAAGAGAGTGAGATGCCAGCTCCTTTCATTCAGTCAGTAGCTTCAATCATTTCTGGACGTTTTTCAATGGCAAAAATCAATGAATATTGTAAATGCACAAACAGTAATTTCTCCGCATTGCAAGGTGCAATTCTGAAATTTTTTGCTTTTTCCTGCTCCTCTTAGCATGATAAAGAAGATTCAAAGAGAGTGAGATGCCAGCTCCTTTCATTCAGTCAGTAGCTTCAAACATTTCTGGTATATGAATAACATGATGTTTTTCAATGGCAAAAATCAATGAATATTGTAAATGCACAAACAGTAATTTCTCCGCATTGCAAGGTGCAAGTCTGAAATTTTTTGCTTTTTCCTGCTCCTCTTAGCATGATAAAGAAGATTCAAAGAGAGTGAGATGACAGCTCCTTTCATTTAGTCAGTACCTTCAATCATTTCTGGACGTTTTTCAATGGCAAAAATCAATGAATATTGTAAATGCACAAACAGTAATTTCTCCGCATTGCAAGGTGCAATTCTGAAATTTTTTGCTTTTTCCTGCTCCTCTTAGCATGATAAAGAAGATTCAAAGAGAGTGAGATGACAGCTCCTTTCATTTAGTCAGTACCTTCAATCATTTCTGGACGTTTTTCAATGGCAAAAATCAATGAATATTGTAAATGCACAAACAGTAATTTCTCCGCATTGCAAGGTGCAATTCTGAAATTTTTTGCTTTTTCCCGCTCCTTTTAGCATGATAAAGAAGATTGAAAGAGAGTGAGGTGCCAGCTCCTTTCATTCAGTCAGTAGCTTCAAACATTTCTGGTATATGAATAACATGTTTTTCAATGGCAAAAATCAATGAATATTGTAAATGCACAAACAGTAATTTCTCCGCATTGCAAGGTGCAATTCTGAAATTTTTTGATTTTTCCTGCTCCTCTTAGCATGATAAAGAAGATTCAAAGAGAGTGAGATGCCAGCTCCTTTCATTCAGTCAGTAGCTTCAATCATTTCTGGACGTTTTTCAATGGCAAAAATCAATGAATATTGTAAATGCACAAACAGTAATTTCTCCGCATTGCAAGGTGCAATTCTGAAATTTTTTGCTTTTTCCTGCTCCTCTTAGCATGATAAAGAAGATTCAAAGAGAGTGAGATGCCAGCTCCTTTCATTCAGTCAGTAGCTTCAAACATTTCTGGTATATGAATAACATGATGTTTTTCAATGGCAAAAATCAATGAATATTGTAAATGCACAAACAGTAATTTCTCCGCATTGCAAGGTGCAATTCTGAAATTTTTTGCTTTTTCCTGCTCCTCTTAGCATGATAAAGAAGATTCAAAGAGAGTGAGATGCCAGCTCCTTTCATTCAGTCAGTAGCTTCAAACATTTCTGGTATATGAATAACATGATGTTTTTCAATGGCAAAAATCAATGAATATTGTAAATGCACAAACAGTAATTTCTCCGCATTGCAAGGTGCAAGTCTGAAATTTTTTGCTTTTTCCTGCTCCTCTTAGCATGATAAAGAAGATTCAAAGAGAGTGAGATGCCAGCTACTTTCATTCAGTCAGTAGCTTCAATAATTTCTGGACGTTTTTCAATGGTAAAAATCAATGAATATTGTAAATGCACAAACAGTAATTTCTCCACATTGCAAGGTGCAATTCTGAAATTTTTTGCTTTTTCCTGCTCCTCTTAGCATGATAAAGAAGATTCAAAGAGAGTGAGATGCCAGCTCCTTTCATTCAGTCAGTAGCTTCAAACATTTCTGGTATATGAATAACATGATGTTTTTCAATGGCAAACATCAATGAATATTGTAAATGCACAAACAGTAATTTCTCCGCATTGCAAGGTGCAATTCTGAAATTTTTTGCTTTTTCCTGCTCCTCTTAGCATGATAAAGAAGATTCAAAGAGAGTGAGATGCCAGCTCCTTTCATTCAGTCAGTAGCTTCAATCATTTCTGGATGTTTTTCAATGGCAAAAATCAATGAATATTGTAAATGCACAAACTGTAATTTCTCCGCATTGCAAGGTGCAATTCTGAAATTTTTTGCTTTTTCCTGCTCCTCTTAGCATGATAAAGAAGATTCAAAGAGAGTGAGATGCCAGCTCCTTTCATTCAGTCAGTAGCTTCAATCATTTCTGGACGTTTTTCAGTGGCAAAAATCAATGAATATTGTAAATGCACAAACAGTAATTTCTCCGCATTGCAAGGTGCAATTCTGAAATTTTTTGCTTTTTCCTGCTCCTCTTAGCATGATAAAGAAGATTCAAAGAGAGTGAGATGCCAGCTCCTTTCATTCAGTCAGTACCTTCAATCATTTCTGGACGTTTTTCAATGGCAAAAATCAATGAATATTGTAAATGCACAAACAGTAATTTCTCCGCATTGCAAGGTGCAAGTCTGAAATTTTTTGCTTTTTCCTGCTCCTCTTAGCATGATAAAGAAGATTCAAAGAGAGTGAGATGCCAGCTACTTTCATTCAGTCAGTAGCTTCAATCATTTCTGGACGTTTTTCAATGGTAAAAATCAATGAATATTGTAAATGCACAAACAGTAATTTCTCCACATTGCAAGGTGCAATTCTGAAATTTTTTGCTTTTTCCTGCTCCTCTTAGCATGATAACGAAGATTCAAAGAGAGTGAGATGCCAGCTCCTTTCATTCAGTCAGTAGCTTCAAACATTTCTGGTATATGAATAACATGATGTTTTTCAATGGCAAAAATCAATGAATATTGTAAATGCACAAACAGTAATTTCTCCGCATTGCAAGGTGCAATTCTGAAATTTTTTGCTTTTTCCTGCTCCTCTTAGCATGATAAAGAAGATTCAAAGAGAGTGAGATGCCAGCTCCTTTCATTCAGTCAGTAGCTTCAATCATTTCTGGATGTTTTTCAATGGCAAAAATCAATGAATATTGTAAATGCACAAACTGTAATTTCTCCGCATTGCAAGGTGCAATTCTGAAATTTTTTGCTTTTTCCTGCTCCTCTTAGCATGATAAAGAAGATTCAAAGAGAGTGAGATGCCAGCTCCTTTCATTCAGTCAGTAGCTTCAATCATTTCTGGACGTTTTTCAATGGCAAAAATCAATGAATATTGTAAATGCACAAACAGTAATTTCTCCGCATTGCAAGGTGCAATTCTGAAATTTTTTGCTTTTTCCTGCTCCTCTTAGCATGATAAAGAAGATTCAAAGAGAGTGAGATGCCAGCTCCTTTCATTCAGTCAGTAGCTTCAATCATTTCTGGACGTTTTTCAATGGCAAAAATCAATGAATATTGTAAATGCACAAACAGTAATTTCTCCGCATTGCAAGGTGCAATTCTGAAATTTTTTGCTTTTTCCCGCTCCTCTTAGCATGATAAAGAAGATTCAAAGAGAGTGAGGTGCCAGCTCCTTTCATTCAGTCAGTAGCTTCAAACATTTCTGGTATATGAATAACATGTTTTTCAATGGCAAAAATCAATGAATATTGTAAATGCACAAACAGTAATTTCTCCGCATTGCAAGGTGCAATTCTGAAATTTTTTGATTTTTCCTGCTCCTCTTAGCATGATAAAGAAGATTCAAAGAGAGTGAGATGCCAGCTCCTTTCATTCAGTCAGTAGCTTCAATCATTTCTGGACGTTTTTCAATGGCAAAAATCAATGAATATTGTAAAAGCACAAACAGTAATTTCTCCGCATTGCAAGGTGCAATTCTGAAATTTTTTGCTTTTTCCTGCTCCTCTTAGCATGATAAAGAAGATTCAAAGAGAGTGAGATGCCAGCTCCTTTCATTCAGTCAGTAGCTTCAAACATTTCTGGTATATGAATAACATGATGTTTTTCAATGGCAAAAATCAATGAATATTGTAAATGCACAAACAGTAATTTCTCCGCATTGCAAGGTGCAATTCTGAAATTTTTTGCTTTTTCCCGCTCCTCTTAGCATGATAAAGAAGATTCAAAGAGAGTGAGGTGCCAGCTCCTTTCATTCAGTCAGTAGCTTCAAACATTTCTGGTATATGAATAACATGTTTTTCAATGGCAAAAATCAATGAATATTGTAAATGCACAAACAGTAATTTCTCCGCATTGCAAGGTGCAATTCTGAAATTTTTTGATTTTTCCTGCTCCTCTTAGCATGATAAAGAAGATTCAAAGAGAGTGAGATGCCAGCTCCTTTCATTCAGTCAGTAGCTTCAATCATTTCTGGACGTTTTTCAATGGCAAAAATCAATGAATATTGTAAAAGCACAAACAGTAATTTCTCCGCATTGCAAGGTGCAATTCTGAAATTTTTTGCTTTTTCCTGCTCCTCTTAGCATGATAAAGAAGATTCAAAGAGAGTGAGATGCCAGCTCCTTTCATTCAGTCAGTAGCTTCAAACATTTCTGGTATATGAATAACATGATGTTTTTCAATGGCAAAAATCAATGAATATTGTAAATGCACAAACAGTAATTTCTCCGCATTGCAAGGTGCAATTCTGAAATTTTTTGCTTTTTCCTGCTCCTCTTAGCATGATAAAGAAGATTCAAAGAGAGTGAGATGCCAGCTCCTTTCATTCAGTCAGTAGCTTCAAACATTTCTGGTATATGAATAACATGATGTTTTTCAATGGCAAAAATCAATGAATATTGTAAATGCACAAACAGTAATTTCTCCGCATTGCAAGGTGCAAGTCTGAAATTTTTTGCTTTTTCCTGCTCCTCTTAGCATGATAAAGAAGATTCAAAGAGAGTGAGATGCCAGCTACTTTCATTCAGTCAGTAGCTTCAATCATTTCTGGACGTTTTTCAATGGTAAAAATCAATGAATATTGTAAATGCACAAACAGTAATTTCTCCACATTGCAAGGTGCAATTCTGAAATTTTTTGCTTTTTCCTGCTCCTCTTAGCATGATAAAGAAGATTCAAAGAGAGTGAGATGCCAGCTCCTTTCATTCAGTCAGTAGCTTCAAACATTTCTGGTATATGAATAACATGATGTTTTTCAATGGCAAAAATCAATGAATATTGTAAATGCACAAACAGTAATTTCTCCGCATTGCAAGGTGCAATTCTGAAATTTTTTGCTTTTTCCTGCTCCTCTTAGCATGATAAAGCAGATTCAAAGAGAGTGAGATGCCAGCTCCTTTCATTCAGTCAGTAGCTTCAATCATTTCTGGATGTTTTTCAATGGCAAAAATCAATGAATATTGTAAATGCACAAACTGTAATTTCTCCGCATTGCAAGGTGCAATTCTGAAATTTTTTGCTTTTTCCTGCTCCTCTTAGCATGATAAAGAAGATTCAAAGAGAGTGAGATGCCAGCTCCTTTCATTCAGTCAGTAGCTTCAATCATTTCTGGACGTTTTTCAATGGCAAAAATCAATGAATATTGTAAATGCACAAACAGTAATTTCTCCGCATTGCAAGGTGCAATTCTGAAATTTTTTGCTTTTTCCTGCTCCTCTTAGCATGATAAAGAAGATTCAAAGAGAGTGAGATGCCAGCTCCTTTCACTCAGTCAGTAGCTTCAAACATTTCTGGTATATGAATAACATGATGTTTTTCAATGGCAAAAATCAATGAATATTGTAAATGCACAAACAGTAATTTCTCCGCATTGCAAGGTGCAATTCTGAAATTTTTTGCTTTTTCCTGCTCCTCTTAGCATGATAAAGAAGATTCAAAGAGAGTGAGATGCCAGCTCCTTTCATTCAGTCAGTAGCTTCAAACATTTCTGGTATATGAATAACATGATGTTTTTCAATGGCAAAAATCAATGAATATTGTAAATGCACAAACAGTAATTTCTCCGCATTGCAAGGTGCAATTCTGAAATTTTTTGCTTTTTCCTGCTCCTCTTAGCATGATAAAGAAGATTCAAAAAGAGTGAGATGCCAGCTCCTTTCATTCAGTCAGTAGCTTCAAACATTTCTGGTATATGAATAACATGATGTTTTTCAATGGCAAAAATCAATGAATATTGTAAATGCACAAACAGTAATTTCTCCGCATTGCAAGGTGCAATTCTGAAATTTTTTGCTTTTTCCTGCTCCTCTTAGCATGATAAAGAAGATTCAAAGAGAGTGAGATGCCAGCTCCTTTCATTCAGTCAGTAGCTTCAATCATTTCTGGATGTTTTTCAATGGCAAAAATCAATGAATATTGTAAATGCACAAACAGTAATTTCTCCGCATTGCAAGGTGCAATTCTGAAATTTTTTGCTTTTTCCTGCTCCTCTTAGCATGATAAAGAAGATTCAAAGAGAGTGAGATGCCAGCTCCTTTCATTCAGTCAGTAGCTTCAAACATTTCTGGTATATGAATAACATGATGTTTTTCAATGGCAAAAATCAATGAATATTGTAAATGCACAAACAGTAATTTCTCCGCATTGCAAGGTGCAAGTCTGAAATTTTTTTGCTTTTTCCTGCTCCTCTTAGCATGATAAAGAAGATTCAAAGAGAGTGAGATGCCAGCTACTTTCATTCAGTCAGTAGCTTCAATCATTTCTGGACGTTTTTCAATGGTAAAAATCAATGAATATTGTAAATGCACAAAGAGTAATTTCTCCACATTGCAAGGTGCAATTCTGAAATTTTTTGCTTTTTCCTGCTCCTCTTAGCATGATAAAGAAGATTCAAAGAGAGTGAGATGCCAGCTCCTTTCATTCAGTCAGTAGCTTCAAACATTTCTGGTATATGAATAACATGATGTTTTTCAAAGGCAAAAATCAATGAATATTGTAAATGCACAAACAGTAATTTCTCCGCATTGCAAGGTGCAATTCTGAAATTTTTTGCTTTTTCCTGCTCCTCTTAGCATGATAAAGAAGATTCAAAGAGAGTGAGATGCCAGCTCCTTTCATTCAGTCAGTAGCTTCAAACATTTCTGGTATATGAATAACATGATGTTTTTCAATGGCAAAAATCAATGAATATTGTAAATGCACAAACAGTAATTTCTCCGCATTGCAAGGTGCAAGTCTGAAATTTTTTGCTTTTTCCTGCTCCTCTTAGCATGATAAAGAAGATTCAAAGAGAGTGAGATGCCAGCTACTTTCATTCAGTCAGTAGCTTCAATCATTTCTGGACGTTTTTCAATGGTAAAAATCAATGAATATTGTAAATGCACAAACAGTAATTTCTCCACATTGCAAGGTGCAATTCTGAAATTTTTTGCTTTTTCCTGCTCCTCTTAGCATGATAAAGAAGATTCAAAGAGAGTGAGATGCCAGCTCCTTTCATTCAGTCAGTAGCTTCAAACATTTCTGGTATATGAATAACATGATGTTTTTCAATGGCAAAAATCAATGAATATTGTAAATGCACAAACAGTAATTTCTCCGCATTGCAAGGTGCAATTCTGAAATTTTTTGCTTTTTCCTGCTCCTCTTAGCATGATAAAGAAGATTCAAAGAGAGTGAGATGCCAGCTCCTTTCATTCAGTCAGTAGCTTCAATCATTTCTGGATGTTTTTCAATGGCAAAAATCAATGAATATTGTAAATGCACAAACTGTAATTTCTCCGCATTGCAAGGTGCAATTCTGAAATTTTTTGCTTTTTCCTGCTCCTCTTAGCATGATAAAGAAGATTCAAAGAGAGTGAGATGCCAGCTCCTTTCATTCAGTCAGTAGCTTCAATCATTTCTGGACGTTTTTCAATGGCAAAAACCAATGAATATTGTAAATGCACAAACAGTAATTTCTCCGCATTGCAAGGTGCAATTCTGAAATTTTTTGCTTTTTCCTGCTCCTCTTAGCATGATAAAGAAGATTCAAAGAGAGTGAGATGCCAGCTCCTTTCATTCAGTCAGTACCTTCAATCATTTCTGGACGTTTTTCAATGGCAAAAATCAATGAATATTGTAAATGCACAAACAGTAATTTCTCCGCATTGCAAGGTGCAATTCTGAAATTTTTTGCTTTTTCCCGCTCCTCTTAGCATGATAAAGAAGATTCAAAGAGAGTGAGGTGCCAGCTCCTTTCATTCAGTCAGTAGCTTCAAACATTTCTGGTATATGAATAACATGTTTTTCAATGGCAAAAATCAATGAATATTGTAAATGCACAAACAGTAATTTCTCCGCATTGCAAGGTGCAATTCTGAAATTTTTTGCTTTTTCCTGCTCCTCTTAGCATGATAAAGAAGATTCAAAGAGAGTGAGATGCCAGCTCCTTTCATTCAGTCAGTAGCTTCAATCATTTCTGGACGTTTTTCAATGGCAAAAATCAATGAATATTGTAAATGCACAAACAGTAATTTCTCCGCATTGCAAGGTGCAATTCTGAAATTTTTTGCTTTTTCCTGCTCCTCTTAGCATGATAAAGAAGATTCAAAGAGAGTGAGATGTCAGCTCCTTTCATTCAGTCAGTAGCTTCAAACATTTCTGGTACATGAATAACATGATGTTTTTCAATGGCAAAAATCAATGAATATTGTAAATGCACAAACAGTAATTTCTCCGCATTGCAAGGTGCAATTCTGAAATTTTTTGCTTTTTCCTGCTCCTCTTAGCATGATAAAGAAGATTCAAAGAGAGTGAGATGTCAGCTCCTTTCATTCAGTCAGTAGCTTCAAACATTTCTGGTATATGAATAACATGATGTTTTTCAATGGCAAAAATCAATGAATATTGTAAATGCACAAACGGTAATTTCTCCGCATTGCAAGGTGCAATTCTGAAATTTTTTGCTTTTTCCTGCTCCTCTTAGCATGATAAAGAAGATTCAAAGAGAGTGAGATGTCAGCTCCTTTCATTCAGTCAGTAGCTTCAAACATTTCTGGTATATGAATAACATGATGTTTTTCAATGGCAAAAATCAATGAATATTGTAAATGCACAAACAATAATTTCTCCGCATTGCAAGGTGCAATTCTGAAATTTTTTGCTTTTTCCTGCTCCTCTTAGCATGATAAAGAAGATTCAAAGAGAGTGAGATGCCAGCTCCTTTCATTCAGTCAGTAGCTTCAATCATTTCTGGATGTTTTTCAATGGCAAAAATCAATGAATATTGTAAATGCACAAACAGTAATTTCTCCGCATTGCAAGGTGCAATTCTGAAATTTTTTGCTTTTTCCTGCTCCTCTTAGCATGATAAAGAAGATTCAAAGAGAGTGAGATGCCAGCTCCTTTCGTTCAGTCAGTAGCTTCAATCATTTCTGGACGTTTTTCAATGGCAAAAATCATTGAATATTATAAATGCATGATAAAGAAGATTCAAAGAGAGTGAGATGCCAGCTCCTTTCATTCAGTCAGTAGCTTCAATCATTTCTGGTATATGAATAACATGATGTTTTTCAATAGCAAAAATCAATGAATATTGTAAATGCACAAACAGTAATTTCTCCGCATTGCAAGGTGCAATTCTGAAATTTTTTGCTTTTTCCTGCTCCTCTTAGCATGATAAAGAAGATTCAAAGAGAGTGAGATGCCAGCTCCTTTCATTCAGTCAGTAGCTTCAATCATTTCTGGACGTTTTTCAATGGCAAAAATCAATGAATATTGTAAATGCACAAACAGTAATTTCTCCACATTGCAAGGTGCAATTCTGAAATTTTTTGCTTTTTCCTGCTCCTCTTAGCATGATAAACAAGATTCAAAGAGAGTGAGATGCCAGCTCCTTTCATTCAGTCAGTAGCTTCAATCATTTCTGGACGTTTTTCAATGGCAAAAATCATTGAATATTGTAAATGCACAAACAGTAATTTCTCCGCATTGCAAGGTGCAATTCTGAAATTTTTTACTTTTTCCTGCTCCTCTTAGCATGATAAAGAAGATTCAAAGAGAGTGAGATGCCAGCTCCTTTCATTCAGTCAGTAGCTTCAATCATTTCTGGACGTTTTTCAATGGCAAAAATCAATGAATATTGTAAATGCACAAACAGTAATTTCTCCGCATTGCAAGGTGCAATTCTGAAATTTTTTGCTTTTTCCTGCTCCACTTAGCATGATAAAGAAGATTCAAAGAGAGTGAGATGCCAGCTCCTTTCCTTCAGTCAGTAGCTTCAATCATTTCTGGTATATGAATAACATGATGTTTTTCAATGGCAAAAATCAATGAATTTTGTAAATGCACAAACAGTAATTTCTCCGCATTGCAAGGCGCAATTCTGAAATTTTTTGCTTTTTCCTGCTCCTCTTAGCATGATAAAGAAGATTCAAAGAGAGTGAGATACCAGCTCCTTTCATTCAGTCAGTAGCTTCAATCATTTCTGGACATTTTTCAATGGCAAAAATCAATGAATATTGTAAATGCACAAACAGTAATTTCTCCGCATTGCAAGGTGCAATTCTGAAATTTTTTGCTTTTTCCTGCTCCTCTTAGCATGATAAAGAAGATTCAAAGAGAGTGAGATGCCAGCTCCTTTCATTCAGTCAGTAGCTTCAATCATTTCTGGACGTTTTTCAATGGCAAAAATCAATGAATATTGTAAATGCACAAACAGTAATTTCTCCGCATTGCAAGGTGCAATTCTGAAATTTTTTGCTTTTTCCTGCTCCTCTTAGCATGATAAAGAAGATTCAAAGAGAGTGAGATGCCAGCTCCTTTCATTCAGTCAGTAGCTTCAATCATTTCTGGATGTTTTTCAATGGCAAAAATCAATGAATATTGTAAATGCACAAACTGTAATTTCTCCGCATTGCAAGGTGCAATTCTGAAATTTTTTGCGTTTTCCTGCTCCTCTTAGCATGATAAAGAAGATTCAAAGAGAGTGAGATTCCAGCTCCTTTCATTCAGTCAGTAGCTTCAATCATTTCTGGACGTTTTTCAATGGCAAAAATCAATGAATATTGTAAATGCACAAACAGTAATTTCTCCGCATTGCAAGGTGCAATTCTGAAATTTTTTGCTTTTTCCTGCTCCTCTTAGCATGATAAAGAAGATTCAAAGAGAGTGAGATGCCAGCTCCTTTCATTCAGTCAGTAGCTTCAAACATTTCTGGTATATGAATAACATGATGTTTTTCAATGGCAAAAATCAATGAATATTGTAAATGCACAAACAGTAATTTCTCCGCATTGCAAGGTGCAAGTCTGAAATTTTTTGCTTTTTCCTGCTCCTCTTAGCATGATAAAGAAGATTCAAAGAGAGTGAGATGCCAGCTCCTTTCATTCAATCAGTAGCTTCAAACATTTCTGGTATATGAATAACATGATGTTTTTCAATGGCAAAAATCAATGAATATTGTAAATGCACAAACAGTAATTTCTCCGCATTGCAAGGTGCAAGTCTGAAATTTTTTGCTTTATCCTGCTCCTCTTAGCATGATAAAGAAGATTCAAAGAGAGTGAGATGCCAGCTCCTTTCATTCAGTCAGTAGCTTCAATCATTTCTGGTATATGAATAACATGATGTTTTTCAATGGCAAAAATCAATGAATATTGTAAATGCACAAACAGTAATTTCTCCGCATTGCAAGGTGCAATTCTGAAATTTTTTGCTTTTTCCTGCTCCTCTTAGCATGATAAAGAAGATTCAAAGAGAGTGAGATGCCAGCTCCTTTCATTCAGTCAGTAGCTTCAAACATTTCTGGTATATGAATAACATGATGTTTTTCAATGGCAAAAATCAATGAATATTGTAAATGCACAAACAGTAATTTCTCCGCATTGCAAGGTGCAATTCTGAAATTTTTTGCTTTTTCCTGCTCCTCTTAGCATGATAAAGAAGATTCAAAGAGAGTGAGATGCCAGCTCCTTTCATTCAGTCAGTAGCTTCAATCATTTCTGGACGTTTTTCAATGGCAAAAATCAATGAATATTGTAAATGCACAAACAGTAATTTCTCCGCATTGCAAGGTGCAATTCTGAAAATTTTTGCTTTTTCCTGCTCCTCTTAGCATGATAAAGAAGTTTCAAAGAGAGTGAGATGCCAGCTCCTTTCATTCAGTCAGTAGCTTCAATAATTTCTGGACGTTTTTCAATGGCAAAAATCAATGAATATTGTAAATGCACAAACAGTAATTTCTCCGCATTGCAAGGTGCAATTCTGAAATTTTTTGCTTTTTCCTGCTCCTCTTAGCATGATAAACAAGATTCAAAGAGAGTGAGATGCCAGCTCCTTTCATTCAGTCAGTAGCTTCAATCATTTCTGGACATTTTTCAATGGCAAAAATCAATGAATATTGTAAATGCACAAACAGTAATTTATCCGCATTGCAAGGTGCAATTCTGAAATTTTTTGCTTTTTCCTGCTCCTCTTAGCATGATAAAGAAGATTCAAAGAGAGTGAGATGCCAGCTCCTTTCATTCAGTCAGTAGCTTCAAACATTTCTGGTATATGAATAACATGATGTTTTTCAATGGCAAAAATCAATGAATATTATAAATGCATGATAAAGAAGATTCAAAGAGAGTGAGATGCCAGCTCCTTTCATTCAGTCAGTAGCTTCAATCATTTCTGGTATATGAATAACATGATGTTTTTCAATAGCAAAAATCAATGAATATTGTAAATGCACAAACAGTAATTTCTCCGCATTGCAAGGTGCAATTCTGAAATTTTTTGCTTTTTCCTGCTCCTCTTAGCATGATAAAGAAGATTCAAAGAGAGTGAGATGCCAGCTCCTTTCATTCAGTCAGTAGCTTCAATCATTTCTGGACGTTTTTCAATGGCAAAAATCAATGAATATTGTAAATGCACAAACAGTAATTTCTCCACATTGCAAGGTGCAATTCTGAAATTTTTTGCTTTTTCCTGCTCCTCTTAGCATGATAAACAAGATTCAAAGAGAGTGAGATGCCAGCTCCTTTCATTCAGTCAGTAGCTTCAATCATTTCTGGACGTTTTTCAATGGCAAAAATCATTGAATATTGTAAATGCACAAACAGTAATTTCTCCGCATTGCAAGGTGCAATTCTGAAATTTTTTACTTTTTCCTGCTCCTCTTAGCATGATAAAGAAGATTCAAAGAGAGTGAGATGCCAGCTCCTTTCATTCAGTCAGTAGCTTCAATCATTTCTGGACGTTTTTCAATGGCAAAAATCAATGAATATTGTAAATGCACAAACAGTAATTTCTCCGCATTGCAAGGTGCAATTCTGAAATTTTTTGCTTTTTCCTGCTCCTCTTAGCATGATAAAGAAGATTCAAAGAGAGTGAGATGCCAGCTCCTTTCCTTCAGTCAGTAGCTTCAATCATTTCTGGTATATGAATAACATGATGTTTTTCAATGGCAAAAATCAATGAATTTTGTAAATGCACAAACAGTAATTTCTCCGCATTGCAAGGCGCAATTCTGAAATTTTTTGCTTTTTCCTGCTCCTCTTAGCATGATAAAGAAGATTCAAAGAGAGTGAGATGCCAGCTCCTTTCATTCAGTCAGTAGCTTCAATCATTTCTGGACATTTTTCAATGGCAAAAATCAATGAATATTGTAAATGCACAAACAGTAATTTCTCCGCATTGCAAGGTGCAATTCTGAAATTTTTTGCTTTTTCCTGCTCCTCTTAGCATGGTAAAGAAGATTCAAAGAGAGTGAGATGCCAGCTCCTTTCATTCAGTCAGTAGCTTCAATCATTTCTGGACGTTTTTCAATGGCAAAAATCAATGAATATTGTAAATGCACAAACAGTAATTTCTCCGCATTGCAAGGTGCAATTCTGAAATTTTTTGCTTTTTCCTGCTCCTCTTAGCATGATAAAGAAGACTCAAAGAGAGTGAGGTGCCAGCTCCTTTCATTCAGTCAGGAGCTTCAAACATTTCTGGTATATGAATAACATGTTTTTCAATGGCAAAAATCAATGAATATTGTAAATGCACAAACAGTAATTTCTCCGCATTGCAAGGTGCAATTCTGAAATTTTTTGCTTTTTCCTGCTCCTCTTAGCATGATAAAGAAGATTCAAAGAGAGTGAGATGCCAGCTCCTTTCATTCAGTCAGTAGCTTCAATCATTTCTGGATGTTTTTCAATGGCAAAAATCAATGAATATTGTAAATGCACAAACTGTAATTTCTCCGCATTGCAAGGTGCAATTCTGAAATTTTTTGCTTTTTCCTGCTCCTCTTAGCATGATAAAGAAGATTCAAAGAGAGTGAGATTCCAGCTCCTTTCATTCAGTCAGTAGCTTCAATCATTTCTGGACGTTTTTCAATGGCAAAAATCAATGAATATTGTAAATGCACAAACAGTAATTTCTCCGCATTGCAAGGTGCAATTCTGAAATTTTTTGCTTTTTCCTGCTCCTCTTAGCATGATAAAGAAGATTCAAAGAGAGTGAGATGCCAGCTCCTTTCATTCAGTCAGTAGCTTCAAACATTTCTGGTATATGAATAACATGATGTTTTTCAATGGCAAAAATCAATGAATATTGTAAATGCACAAACAGTAATTTCTCCGCATTGCAAGGTGCAAGTCTGAAATTTTTTGCTTTTTCCTGCTCCTCTTAGCATGATAAAGAAGATTCAAAGAGAGTGAGATGCCAGCTCCTTTCATTCAATCAGTAGCTTCAAACATTTCTGGTATATGAATAACATGATGTTTTTCAATGGCAAAAATCAATGAATATTGTAAATGCACAAACAGTAATTTCTCCGCATTGCAAGGTGCAAGTCTGAAATTTTTTGCTTTATCCTGCTCCTCTTAGCATGATAAAGAAGATTCAAAGAGAGTGAGATGCCAGCTCCTTTCATTCAGTCAGTAGCTTCAATCATTTCTGGTATATGAATAACATGATGTTTTTCAATGGCAAAAATCAATGAATATTGTAAATGCACAAACAGTAATTTCTCCGCATTGCAAGGTGCAATTCTGAAATTTTTTGCTTTTTCCTGCTCCTCTTAGCATGATAAAGAAGATTCAAAGAGAGTGAGATGCCAGCTCCTTTCATTCAGTCAGTAGCTTCAAACATTTCTGGTATATGAATAACATGATGTTTTTCAATGGCAAAAATCAATGAATATTGTAAATGCACAAACAGTAATTTCTCCGCATTGCAAGGTGCAATTCTGAAATTTTTTGCTTTTTCCTGCTCCTCTTAGCATGATAAAGAAGATTCAAAGAGAGTGAGATGCCAGCTCCTTTCATTCAGTCAGTAGCTTCAATCATTTCTGGACGTTTTTCAATGGCAAAAATCAATGAATATTGTAAATGCACAAACAGTAATTTCTCCGCATTTCAAGGTGCAATTCTGAAAATTTTTGCTTTTTCCTGCTCCTCTTAGCATGATAAAGAAGTTTCAAAGAGAGTGAGATGCCAGCTCCTTTCATTCAGTCAGTAGCTTCAATAATTTCTGGACGTTTTTCAATGGCAAAAATCAATGAATATTGTAAATGCACAAACAGTAATTTCTCCGCATTGCAAGGTGCAATTCTGAAATTTTTTGCTTTTTCCTGCTCCTCTTAGCATGATAAACAAGATTCAAAGAGAGTGAGATGCCAGCTCCTTTCATTCAGTCAGTAGCTTCAATCATTTCTGGACATTTTTCAATGGCAAAAATCAATGAATATTGTAAATGCACAAACAGTAATTTATCCGCATTGCAAGGTGCAATTCTGAAATTTTTTGCTTTTTCCTGCTCCTCTTAGCATGATAAAGAAGATTCAAAGAGAGTGAGATGCCAGCTCCTTTCATTCAGTCAGTAGCTTCAAACATTTCTGGTATATGAATAACATGATGTTTTTCAATGGCAAAAATCAATGAATATTGTAAATGCACAAACAGTAATTTCTCCGCATTGCAAGGTGCAATTCTGAAATTTTTTGCTTTTTCCTGCTCCTCTTAGCATGATAAAGAAGATTCAAAGAGAGTGAGATGCCAGCTCCTTTCATTCAGTCAGTAGCTTCAATCATTTCTGGACGTTTTTCAATGGCAAAAATCAATGAATATTGTAAATGCACAAACAGTAATTTCTCCGCATTGCAAGGTGCAATTCTGAAATTTTTTGCTTTTTCCTGCTCCTCTTAGCATTATGAAGAAGATTCAAAGAGAGTGAGATGCCAGCTCCTTTCATTCAGTCAGTAGCTTCAAACATTTCTGGTATATGAATAACATGATGTTTTTCAATGGCAAAAATCAATGAATATTGTAAATGCACAAACAGTAATTTCTCCGCATTGCAAGGTGCAATTCTGAAATTTTTTGCTTTTTCCTGCTCCTCTTAGCATGATAAAGAAGATTCAAAGAGAGTGAGATGCCAGCTCCTTTCATTCAGTCAGTAGCTTCAATCATTTCTGGACGTTTTTCAATGGCAAAAATCAATGAATATTGTAAATGCACAAACAGTAATTTCTCTGCATTGCAAGGTGCAATTCTGAAATTTTTTGCTTTTTCCTGCTCCTCTTAGCATTATGAAGAAGATTCAAAGAGAGTGAGATGCCAGCTCCTTTCATTCAGTCAGTAGCTTCAAACATTTCTGGTATATGAATAACATGATGTTTTTCAATGGCAAAAATCAATGAATATTGTAAATGCACAAACAGTAATTTCTCCGCATTGCAAGGTGCAATTCTGAAATTTTTTGCTTTTTCCTGCTCCTCTTAGCATGATAAAGAAGATTCAAAGAGAGTGAGATGCCAGCTCCTTTCGTTCAGTCAGTAGCTTCAATCATTTCTGGACGTTTTTCAATGGCAAAAATCATTGAATATTGTAAATGCACAAACAGTAATTTCTCCGCATTGCAAGGTGCAATTCTGAAATTTTTTACTTTTTCCTGCTCCTCTTAGCATGATAAAAAAGATTCAAAGAGTGTGAGATGCCAGCTCCTTTCATTCAGTCAGTAGCTTCAATCATTTCTGGTATATGAATAACATGATGTTTTTCAATGGCAAAAATCAATGAATATTGTAAATGCACAAACAGTAATTTCTCCGCATTGCAAGGTGCAAGTCTGAAATTTTTTGCTTTTTCCTGCTCCTCTTAGCATGATAAAGAAGATTCAAAGAGAGTGAGATGCCAGCTCCTTTCATTCAATCAGTAGCTTCAAACATTTCTGGTATATGAATAACATGATGTTTTTCAATGGCAAAAATCAATGAATATTGTAAATGCACAAACAGTAATTTCTCCGCATTGCAAGGTGCAAGTCTGAAATTTTTTGCTTTATCCTGCTCCTCTTAGCATGATAAAGAAGATTCAAAGAGAGTGAGATGCCAGCTCCTTTCATTCAGTCAGTAGCTTCAATCATTTCTGGTATATGAATAACATGATGTTTTTCAATGGCAAAAATCAATGAATATTGTAAATGCACAAACAGTAATTTCTCCGCATTGCAAGGTGCAATTCTGAAATTTTTTGCTTTTTCCTGCTCCTCTTAGCATGATAAAGAAGATTCAAAGAGAGTGAGATGCCAGCTCCTTTCATTCAGTCAGTAGCTTCAAACATTTCTGGTATATGAATAACATGATGTTTTTCAATGGCAAAAATCAATGAATATTGTAAATGCACAAACAGTAATTTCTCCGCATTGCAAGGTGCAATTCTGAAATTTTTTGCTTTTTCCTGCTCCTCTTAGCATGATAAAGAAGATTCAAAGAGAGTGAGATGCCAGCTCCTTTCATTCAGTCAGTAGCTTCAATCATTTCTGGACGTTTTTCAATGGCAAAAATCAATGAATATTGTAAATGCACAAACAGTAATTTCTCCGCATTGCAAGGTGCAATTCTGAAAATTTTTGCTTTTTCCTGCTCCTCTTAGCATGATAAAGAAGTTTCAAAGAGAGTGAGATGCCAGCTCCTTTCATTCAGTCAGTAGCTTCAATAATTTCTGGACGTTTTTCAATGGCAAAAATCAATGAATATTGTAAATGCACAAACAGTAATTTCTCCGCATTGCAAGGTGCAATTCTGAAATTTTTTGCTTTTTCCTGCTCCTCTTAGCATGATAAAGAAGATTCAAAGAGAGTGAGATGCCAGCTCCTTTCATTCAGTCAGTAGCTTCAATCATTTCTGGACGTTTTTCAATGGCAAAAATCAATGAATATTGTAAATGCACAAACAGTAATTTCTCCGCATTGCAAGGTGCAATTCTGAAAATTTTTGCTTTTTCCTGCTCCTCTTAGCATGATAAAGAAGTTTCAAAGAGAGTGAGATGCCAGCTCCTTTCATTCAGTCAGTAGCTTCAATAATTTCTGGACGTTTTTCAATGGCAAAAATCAATGAATATTGTAAATGCACAAACAGTAATTTCTCCGCATTGCAAGGTGCAATTCTGAAATTTTTTGCTTTTTCCTGCTCCTCTTAGCATGATAAACAAGATTCAAAGAGAGTGAGATGCCAGCTCCTTTCATTCAGTCAGTAGCTTCAATCATTTCTGGACATTTTTCAATGGCAAAAATCAATGAATATTGTAAATGCACAAACAGTAATTTATCCGCATTGCAAGGTGCAATTCTGAAATTTTTTGCTTTTTCCTGCTCCTCTTAGCATGATAAAGAAGATTCAAAGAGAGTGAGATGCCAGCTCCTTTCATTCAGTCAGTAGCTTCAAACATTTCTGGTATATGAATAACATGATGTTTTTCAATGGCAAAAATCAATGAATATTGTAAATGCACAAACAGTAATTTCTCCGCATTGCAAGGTGCAATTCTGAAATTTTTTGCTTTTTCTTGCTCCTCTTAGCATGATAAAGAAGATTCAAAGAGAGTGAGATGCCAGCTCCTTTCATTCAGTCAGTAGCTTCAATCATTTCTGGACGTTTTTCAATGGCAAAAATCAATGAATATTGTAAATGCACAAACAGTAATTTCTCCGCATTGCAAGGTGCAATTCTGAAATTTTTTGCTTTTTCCTGCTCCTCTTAGCATTATGAAGAAGATTCAAAGAGAGTGAGATGCCAGCTCCTTTCATTCAGTCAGTAGCTTCAAACATTTCTGGTATATGAATAACATGATGTTTTTCAATGGCAAAAATCAATGAATATTGTAAATGCACAAACAGTAATTTCTCCGCATTGCAAGGTGCAATTCTGAAATTTTTTGCTTTTTCCTGCTCCTCTTAGCATGATAAAGAAGATTCAAAGAGAGTGAGATGCCAGCTCCTTTCATTCAGTCAGTAGCTTCAATCATTTCTGGACGTTTTTCAATGGCAAAAATCAATGAATATTGTAAATGCACAAACAGTAATTTCTCCGCATTGCAAGGTGCAATTCTGAAAATTTTTGCTTTTTCCTGCTCCTCTTAGCATGATAAAGAAGTTTCAAAGAGAGTGAGATGCCAGCTCCTTTCATTCAGTCAGTAGCTTCAATAATTTCTGGACGTTTTTCAATGGCAAAAATCAATGAATATTGTAAATGCACAAACAGTAATTTCTCCGCATTGCAAGGTGCAATTCTGAAATTTTTTGCTTTTTCCTGCTCCTCTTAGCATGATAAACAAGATTCAAAGAGAGTGAGATGCCAGCTCCTTTCATTCAGTCAGTAGCTTCAATCATTTCTGGACATTTTTCAATGGCAAAAATCAATGAATATTGTAAATGCACAAACAGTAATTTATCCGCATTGCAAGGTGCAATTCTGAAATTTTTTGCTTTTTCCTGCTCCTCTTAGCATGATAAAGAAGATTCAAAGAGAGTGAGATGCCAGCTCCTTTCATTCAGTCAGTAGCTTCAAACATTTCTGGTATATGAATAACATGATGTTTTTCAATGGCAAAAATCAATGAATATTGTAAATGCACAAACAGTAATTTCTCCGCATTGCAAGGTGCAATTCTGAAATTTTTTGCTTTTTCCTGCTCCTCTTAGCATGATAAAGAAGATTCAAAGAGAGTGAGATGCCAGCTCCTTTCATTCAGTCAGTAGCTTCAATCATTTCTGGACGTTTTTCAATGGCAAAAATCAATGAATATTGTAAATGCACAAACAGTAATTTCTCCGCATTGCAAGGTGCAATTCTGAAATTTTTTGCTTTTTCCTGCTCCTCTTAGCATTATGAAGAAGATTCAAAGAGAGTGAGATGCCAGCTCCTTTCATTCAGTCAGTAGCTTCAAACATTTCTGGTATATGAATAACATGATGTTTTTCAATGGCAAAAATCAATGAATATTGTAAATGCACAAACAGTAATTTCTCCGCATTGCAAGGTGCAATTCTGAAATTTTTTGCTTTTTCCTGCTCCTCTTAGCATGATAAAGAAGATTCAAAGAGAGTGAGATGCCAGCTCCTTTCGTTCAGTCAGTAGCTTCAATCATTTCTGGACGTTTTTCAATGGCAAAAATCATTGAATATTGTAAATGCACAAACAGTAATTTCTCCGCATTGCAAGGTGCAATTCTGAAATTTTTTACTTTTTCCTGCTCCTCTTAGCATGATAAAAAAGATTCAAAGAGTGTGAGATGCCAGCTCCTTTCATTCAGTCAGTAGCTTCAATCATTTCTGGTATATGAATAACATGATGTTTTTCAATGGCAAAAATCAATGAATATTGTAAATGCACAAACAGTAATTTCTCCGCATTGCAAGGTGCAATTCTGAAATTTTTTGCTTTTTCCTGCTCCTCTTAGCATGATAAACAAGATTCAAAGAGAGTGAGATAACAGCTCCTTTCATTCAGTCAGTAGCTTCAATCATTTCTGGACGTTTTTCAATGGCAAAAATCAATGAATATTGTAAATGCACAAACAGTAATTTCTCCGCATTGCAAGGTGCAATTCTGAAATTTTTTGCTTTTTCCTGCTCCTCTTAACATGATAAAGAAGATTCAAAGAGAGTGAGATGCCAGCTCCTTTCATTCAGTCAGTAGCTTCAATCATTTCAGGACGTTTTTCAATTGCAAAAATCAATGAATATTGTAAATGCACAAACAGTAATTTCTCCGCATTGCAAGGTGCAATTCTGAAATTTTTTGCTTTTTCCTGCTCCTCTTAGCATGATAAAGAAGATTCAAAGAGAGTGAGTTGCCAGCTTCTTTCATTCAGTCAGTAGCTTCAAACATTTCTGGGATATGAATAACATGATGTTTTTCAATGGCAAAAATCAATGAATATTGTAAATGCACAAACAGTAATTTCTCCGCATTGCAAGGTGCAATTCTGAAATTTTTTGCTTTTTCCTGCTCCTCTTAGCATGATAAAGAAGATTCAAAGAGAGTGAGATGCCAGCTCCTTTCATTCAGTCAGTAGCTTCAATCATTTCTGGACGTTTTTCAATGGCAAAAATCAATGAATATTGTAAATGCACAAACAGTAATTTCTCCGCATTGCAAGGTGCAATTCTGAAATTTTTTGCTTTTTCCTGCTCCTCTTAGCATGATAAAGAAGATTCAAAGAGAGTGAGATGCCAGCTCCTTTCATTCAGTCAGTAGCTTCAATCATTTCTGGACGTTTTTCAATGGCAAAAATCAATGAATATTGTAAATGCACAAACAGTAATTTCTCCGCATTGCAAGGTGCAATTCTGAAATTTTTTGCTTTTTCCTGCTCCTCTTAGCATGATAAAGAAGATTCAAAGAGAGTGAGATGCCAGCTCCTTTCATTCAGTCAGTAGCTTCAATCATTTCTGGTATATGAATAACATGATGTTTTTCAATGGCAAAAATCAATGAATATTGTAAATGCACAAACAGTAATTTCTCCGCATTGCAAGTTGCAATTCTGAAATTTTTTGCTTTTTCCTGCTCCTCTTAGCATGATAAAGAAGATTCAAAGAGAGTGAGATGCCAGCTCCTTTCATTCAGTCAGTAGCTTCAATCATTTCTGGACGTTTTTCAATGGCAAAAATCAATGAATATTGTAAATGCACAAACAGTAATTTCTCCGCATTGCAAGGTGCAATTCTGAAATTTTTTGCTTTTTCCTGCTCCTCTTAGCATGATAAAGAAGATTCAAAGAGAGTGAGATGCCAGCTCCTTTCATTCAGTCAGTAGCTTCAATCATTTCTGGATGTTTTTCAATGGCAAAAATCAATGAATATTGTAAATGCACAAACAGTAATTTCTCCGCATTGCAAGGTGCAATTCTGAAATTTTTTGCTTTTTCCTGCTCCTCTTAGCATGATAAAGAAGATTCAAAGAGAGTGAGATGCCAGCTCCTTTCATTCAGTCAGTAGCTTCAATCATTTCTGGTATATGAATAACATGATGTTTTTCAATGGCAAAAATCAATGAATATTGTAAATGCACAAACAGTAATATCTCCACATTGCAAGGTGCAATTCTGAAATTTTTTGCTTTTTCCTGTTAATCCTAGCATGATAAAGAAGATTCAAAGAGAGTGAGATGCCAGCTCCTTTCATTCAGTCAGTAGCTTCAAACATTTCTGGTATATGAAAAACGTTTTTCAATGGCAAAAATCAATGAATATTGTAAATGCACAAACAGTAATATCTCCACATTGCAAGGTGCAATTCTGAAATTTTTTGCTTTTTCCTGCTAATCCTAGCATGATAAAGAAGATTCAAAGAGAGTGAGATGCCAGCTCCTTTCATTCAGTCAGTAGCTTCAAACATTTCTGGTATATGAAAAACATGTTTTTCAATGGCAAAAATCAATGAATATTGTAAATGCACAAACAGTAATATCTCCACATTGCAAGGTGCAATTCTGAAATTTTTTGCTTTTTCCTGCTAATCCTAGCATGATAAAGAAGATTCAAAGAGAGTGAGATGCCAGCTCCTTTCATTCAGTCAGTAGCTTCAAACATTTCTGGACGTTTTTCAATGGCAAAAATCAATGAATATTGTAAATGCACAAACAGTAATATCTCCACATTGCAAGGTGCAATTCTGAAATTTTTTGCTTTTTCCTGTTAATCCTAGCATGATAAAGAAGATGCAAAGAGAGTGAGATGCCAGCTCCTTTCATTCAGTCAGTAGCTTCAAACATTTCTGGTATATGAAAAACATGTTTTTCAATGGCAAAAATCAATGAATATTGTAAATGCACAAACAGTAATATCTCCACATTGCAAGGTGAAATTCTGAAATTTTTTGCTTTTTCCTGTTAATCCTAGCATGATAAAGAAGATTCAAAGAGAGTGAGATGCCAGCTCCTTTCATTCAGTCAGTAGCTTCAAACATTTCTGGTATATGAAAAACATGTTTTTCAATGGCAAAAATCAATGAATATTGTAAATGCACAAACAGTAATATCTCCACATTGCAAGGTGCAATTCTGAAATTTTTTGCTTTTTCCTGCTAATCCTAGCATGATAAAGAAGATTCAAAGAGAGTGAGATGCCAGCTCCTTTCATTCAGTCAGTAGCTTCAAACATTTCTGGACGTTTTTCAATGGCAAAAATCAATGAATATTGTAAATGCACAAACAGTAATATCTCCACATTGCAAGGTGCAATTCTGAAATTTTTTGCTTTTTCCTGTTAATCCTAGCATGATAAAGAAGATTCAAAGAGAGTGAGATGCCAGCTCCTTTCATTCAGTCAGTAGCTTCAAACATTTCTGGTATATGAAAAACATGTTTTTCAATGGCAAAAATCAATGAATATTGTAAATGCACAAACAGTAATATCTCCACATTGCAAGGTGCAATTCTGAAATTTTTTGCTTTTTCCTGCTAATCCTAGCATGATAAAGAAGATTCAAAGAGAGTGAGATGCCAGCTCCTTTCATTCAGTCAGTAGCTTCAAACATTTCTGGTATATGAAAAACATGATGTTTTTCAATGGCAAAAATCAATGAATATTGTAAATGCACAAACAGTAATTTCTCCGCATTGCAAGGTGTAATTCTGAAATTTTTTGCTTTTTCCTGCTCCTCTTAGCATGATAAAGAAGATTCAAAGAGAGTGAGATGCCAGCTCCTTTCATTCAGTCAGTAGCTTCAATCATTTCTGGTATATGAATAACATGATGTTTTTCAATGGCAAAAATCAATGAATATTGTAAATGCACAAACAGTAATTTCTCCGCATTGCAAGTTGCAATTCTGAAATTTTTTGCTTTTTCCTGCTCCTCTTAGCATGATAAAGAAGATTCAAAGAGAGTGAGATGCCAGCTCCTTTCATTCAGTCAGTAGCTTCAATCATTTCTGGACGTTTTTCAATGGCAAAAATCAATGAATATTGTAAATGCACAAACAGTAATTTCTCCGCATTGCAAGGTGCAATTCTGAAATTTTTTGCTTTTTCCTGCTCCTCTTAGCATGATAAAGAAGATTCAAAGAGAGTGAGATGCCAGCTCCTTTCATTCAGTCAGTAGCTTCAATCATTTCTGGATGTTTTTCAATGGCAAAAATCAATGAATATTGTAAATGCACAAACAGTAATTTCTCCGCATTGCAAGGTGCAATTCTGAAATTTTTTGCTTTTTCCTGCTCCTCTTAGCATGATAAAGAAGATTCAAAGAGAGTGAGATGCCAGCTCCTTTCATTCAGTCAGTAGCTTCAATCATTTCTGGTATATGAATAACATGATGTTTTTCAATGGCAAAAATCAATGAATATTGTAAATGCACAAACAGTAATATCTCCACATTGCAAGGTGCAATTCTGAAATTTTTTGCTTTTTCCTGTTAATCCTAGCATGATAAAGAAGATTCAAAGAGAGTGAGATGCCAGCTCCTTTCATTCAGTCAGTAGCTTCAAACATTTCTGGTATATGAAAAACGTTTTTCAATGGCAAAAATCAATGAATATTGTAAATGCACAAACAGTAATATCTCCACATTGCAAGGTGCAATTCTGAAATTTTTTGCTTTTTCCTGCTAATCCTAGCATGATAAAGAAGATTCAAAGAGAGTGAGATGCCAGCTCCTTTCATTCAGTCAGTAGCTTCAAACATTTCTGGTATATGAAAAACATGTTTTTCAATGGCAAAAATCAATGAATATTGTAAATGCACAAACAGTAATATCTCCACATTGCAAGGTGCAATTCTGAAATTTTTTGCTTTTTCCTGCTAATCCTAGCATGATAAAGAAGATTCAAAGAGAGTGAGATGCCAGCTCCTTTCATTCAGTCAGTAGCTTCAAACATTTCTGGACGTTTTTCAATGGCAAAAATCAATGAATATTGTAAATGCACAAACAGTAATATCTCCACATTGCAAGGTGCAATTCTGAAATTTTTTGCTTTTTCCTGTTAATCCTAGCATGATAAAGAAGATTCAAAGAGAGTGAGATGCCAGCTCCTTTCATTCAGTCAGTAGCTTCAAACATTTCTGGTATATGAAAAACATGTTTTTCAATGGCAAAAATCAATGAATATTGTAAATGCACAAACAGTAATATCTCCACATTGCAAGGTGAAATTCTGAAATTTTTTGCTTTTTCCTGTTAATCCTAGCATGATAAAGAAGATTCAAAGAGAGTGAGATGCCAGCTCCTTTCATTCAGTCAGTAGCTTCAAACATTTCTGGTATATGAAAAACATGTTTTTCAATGGCAAAAATCAATGAATATTGTAAATGCACAAACAGTAATATCTCCACATTGCAAGGTGCAATTCTGAAATTTTTTGCTTTTTCCTGCTAATCCTAGCATGATAAAGAAGATTCAAAGAGAGTGAGATGCCAGCTCCTTTCATTCAGTCAGTAGCTTCAAACATTTCTGGATGTTTTTCAATGGCAAAAATCAATGAATATTGTAAATGCACAAACAGTAATATCTCCACATTGCAAGGTGCAATTCTGAAATTTTTTGCTTTTTCCTGTTAATCCTAGCATGATAAAGAAGATTCAAAGAGAGTGAGATGCCAGCTCCTTTCATTCAGTCAGTAGCTTCAAACATTTCTGGTATATGAAAAACATGTTTTTCAATGGCAAAAATCAATGAATATTGTAAATGCACAAACAGTAATATCTCCACATTGCAAGGTGCAATTCTGAAATTTTTTGCTTTTTCCTGCTAATCCTAGCATGATAAAGAAGATTCAAAGAGAGTGAGATGCCAGCTCCTTTCATTCAGTCAGTAGCTTCAAACATTTCTGGTATATGAAAAACATGTTTTTCAATGGCAAAAATCAATGAATATTGTAAATGCACAAACAGTAATATCTCCACATTGCAAGGTGCAATTCTGAAATTTTTTGCTTTTTCCTGCTAATCCTAGCATGATAAAGAAGATTCAAAGAGAGTGAGATGCCAGCTCCTTTCATTCAGTCAGTAGCTTCAAACATTTCTGGACGTTTTTCAATGGCAAAAATCAATGAATATTGTAAATGCACAAACAGTAATATCTCCACATTGCAAGGTGCAATTCTGAAATTTTTTGCTTTTTCCTGTTAATCCTAGCATGATAAAGAAGATTCAAAGAGAGTGAGATGCCAGCTCCTTTCATTCAGTCAGTAGCTTCAAACATTTCTGGACGTTTTTCAATGGCAAAAATCAATGAATATTGTAAATGCACAAACAGTAATATCTCCACATTGCAAGGTGCAATTCTGAAATTTTTTGCTTTTTCCTGTTAATCCTAGCATGATAAAGAAGATTCAAAGAGAGTGAGATGCCAGCTCCTTTCATTCAGTCAGTAGCTTCAAACATTTCTGGTATATGAAAAACATGTTTTTCAATGGCAAAAATCAATGAATATTGTAAATGCACAAACAGTAATATCTCCACATTGCAAGGTGCAATTCTGAAATTTTTTGCTTTTTCCTGTTAACCCTAGCATGATAAAGAAGATTCAAAGAGAGTGAGATGCCAGCTCCTTTCATTCAGTCAGTAGCTTCAAACATTTCTGGTATATGAAAAACATGTTTTTCAATGGCAAAAATCAATGAATATTTTAAATGCACAAACAGTAATATCTCCACATTGCAAGGTGCAATTCTGAAATTTTTTGCTTTTTCCTGCTAATCCTAGCATGATAAAGAAGATTCAAAGAGAGTGAGATGCCAGCTCCTTTCATTCAGTCAGTAGCTTCAAACATTTCTGGACGTTTTTCAATGGCAAAAATCAATGAATATTGTAAATGCACAAACAGTAATATCTCCACATTGCAAGGTGCAATTCTGAAATTTTTTGCTTTTTCCTGTTAATCCTAGCATGATAAAGAAGATTCAAAGAGAGTGAGATGCCAGCTCCTTTCATTCAGTCAGTAGCTTCAAACATTTCTGGTATATGAAAAACATGTTTTTCAATGGCAAAAATCAATGAATATTGTAAATGCACAAACAGTAATATCTCCACATTGCAAGGTGAAATTCTGAAATTTTTTGCTTTTTCCTGTTAATCCTAGCATGATAAAGAAGATTCAAAGAGAGTGAGATGCCAGCTCCTTTCATTCAGTCAGTAGCTTCAAACATTTCTGGTATATGAAAAACATGTTTTTCAATGTCAAAAATCAATGAATATTGTAAATGCACAAACAGTAATATCTCCACATTGCAAGGTGCAATTCTGAAATTTTTTGCTTTTTCCTGCTAATCCTAGCATGATAAAGAAGATTCAAAGAGAGTGAGATGCCAGCTCCTTTCATTCAGTCAGTAGCTTCAATCATTTCTGGACATTTTTCAATGGCAAAAATCAATGAATATTGTAAATGCACAAACAGTAATTTCTCCGCATTGCAAGGTGCAATTCTGAAATTTTTTGCTTTTTCCTGCTCCTCTTAGCATGATAAAGAAGATTCAAAGAGAGTGAGATGACAGCTCCTTTCATTCAGTCAGTAGCTTCAATCATTTCTGGACGTTTTTCAATGGCAAAAATCAATGAATATTGTAAATGCACAAACAGTAATTTCTCCGCATTGCAAGGTGCAATTCTGAAATTTTTTGCTTTTTCCTGCTCCTCTTAGCATGATAAAGAAGATTCAAAGAGAGTGAGATGCCAGCTCCTTTCATTCAGTCAGTAGCTTCAAACATTTCTGGTATATGAAAAACATGTTTTTCAATGGCAAAAATCAATGAATATTGTAAATGCACAAACAGTAATATCTCCACATTGCAAGGTGCAATTCTGAAATTCTTTGCTTTTTCCTGCTAATCCTAGCTTGATAAAGAAGATTCAAAGAGAGTGAGATGCCAGCTCCTTTCATTCAGTCAGTAGCTTCAAACATTTCTGGTATATGAAAGACATGTTTTTCAATGGCAAAAATCAATGAATATTGTAAATGCACAAACAGTAATATCTCCACATTGCAAGGTGCAATTCTGAAATTTTTAGCTTTTTCCTGTTAATCCTAGCATGATAAAGAAGATTCAAAGAGAGTGAGATGCCAGCTCCTTTCATTCAGTCAGTAGCTTCAAACATTTCTGGACGTTTTTCAATGGCAAAAATCAATGAATATTGTAAATGCACAAACAGTAATATCTCCACATTGCAAGGTGCAATTCTGAAATTTTTTGCTTTTTCCTGTTAATCCTAGCATGATAAAGAAGATTCAAAGAGAGTGAGATGCCAGCTCCTTTCATTCAGTCAGTAGCTTCAAACATTTCTGGTATATGAAAAACATGTTTTTCAATGGCAAAAATCAATGAATATTGTAAATGCACAAACAGTAATATCTCCACATTGCAAGGTGCAATTCTGAAATTTTTTGCTTTTTCCTGCTAATCCTAGCATGATAAAGAAGATTCAAAGAGAGTGAGATGCCAGCTCCTTTCATTCAGTCAGTAGCTTCAAACATTTCTGGTATATGAAAAACATGTTTTTCAATGGCAAAAATCAATGAATATTGTAAATGCACAAACAGTAATATCTCCACATTGCAAGGTGCAATTCTGAAATTTTTTGCTTTTTCCTGCTAATCCTAGCATGATAAAGAAGATTCAAAGAGAGTGAGATGCCAGCTCCTTTCATTCAGTCAGTAGCTTCAAACATTTCTGGACGTTTTTCAATGGCAAAAATCAATGAATATTGTAAATGCACAAACAGTAATATCTCCACATTGCAAGGTGCAATTCTGAAATTTTTTGCTTTTTCCTGTTAATCCTAGCATGATAAAGAAGATTCAAAGAGAGTGAGATGCCAGCTCCTTTCATTCAGTCAGTAGCTTCAAACATTTCTGGACGTTTTTCAATGGCAAAAATCAATGAATATTGTAAATGCACAAACAGTAATATCTCCACATTGCAAGGTGCAATTCTGAAATTTTTTGCTTTTTCCTGTTAATCCTAGCATGATAAAGAAGATTCAAAGAGAGTGAGATGCCAGCTCCTTTCATTCAGTCAGTAGCTTCAAACATTTCTGGTATATGAAAAACATGTTTTTCAATGGCAAAAATCAATGAATATTGTAAATGCACAAACAGTAATATCTCCACATTGCAAGGTGCAATTCTGAAATTTTTTGCTTTTTCCTGTTAATCCTAGCATGATAAAGAAGATTCAAAGAGAGTGAGATGCCAGCTCCTTTCATTCAGTCAGTAGCTTCAAACATTTCTGGTATATGAAAAACATGTTTTTCAATGGCAAAAATCAATGAATATTTTAAATGCACAAACAGTAATATCTCCACATTGCAAGGTGCAATTCTGAAATTTTTTGCTTTTTCCTGCTAATCCTAGCATGATAAAGAAGATTCAAAGAGAGTGAGATGCCAGCTCCTTTCATTCAGTCAGTAGCTTCAAACATTTCTGGACGTTTTTCAATGGCAAAAATCAATGAATATTGTAAATGCACAAACAGTAATATCTCCACATTGCAAGGTGCAATTCTGAAATTTTTTGCTTTTTCCTGTTAATCCTAGCATGATAAAGAAGATTCAAAGAGAGTGAGATGCCAGCTCCTTTCATTCAGTCAGTAGCTTCAAACATTTCTGGTATATGAAAAACATGTTTTTCAATGGCAAAAATCAATGAATATTGTAAATGCACAAACAGTAATATCTCCACATTGCAAGGTGCAATTCTGAAATTTTTTGCTTTTTCCTGTTAATCCTAGCATGATAAAGAAGATTCAAAGAGAGTGACATGCCAGCTCCTTTCATTCAGTCAGTAGCTTCAAACATTTCTGGTATATGAAAAACATGTTTTTCAATGGCAAAAATCAATGAATATTGTAAATGCACAAACAGTAATATCTCCACATTGCAAGGTGCAATTCTGAAATTTTTTGCTTTTTCCTGCTAATCCTAGCATGATAAAGAAGATTCAAAGAGAGTGAGATGCCAGCTCCTTTCATTCAGTCAGTAGCTTCAAACATTTCTGGACGTTTTTCAATGGCAAAAATCAATGAATATTGTAAATGCACAAACAGTAATATCTCCACATTGCAAGGTGCAATTCTGAAATTTTTTGCTTTTTCCTGTTAATCCTAGCATGATAAAGAAGATTCAAAGAGAGTGAGATGCCAGCTCCTTTCATTCAGTCAGTAGCTTCAAACATTTCTGGTATATGAAAAACATGTATTTCAATGGCAAAAATCAATGAATATTGTAAATGCACAAACAGTAATATCTCCACATTGCAAGGTGCAATTCTGAAATTTTTTGCTTTTTCCTGCTAATCCTAGCATGATAAAGAAGATTCAAAGAGAGTGAGATGCCAGCTCCTTTCATTCAGTCAGTAGCTTCAAACATTTCTGGTATATGAAAAACACATGTTTTTCAATGGCAAAAATCAATGAATATTGTAAATGCACAAACAGTAATATCTCCACATTGCAAGGTGCAATTCTGAAATTTTTTGCTTTTTCCTGCTAATCCTAGCATGATAAAGAAGATTCAAAGAGAGTGAGATGCCAGCTCCTTTCATTCAGTCAGTAGCTTCAAACATTTCTGGTATATGAAAAACATGTTTTTCAATGGCAAAAATCAATGAATATTGTAAATGCACAAACAGTAATATCTCCACATTGCAAGGTGCAATTCTGAAATTTTTAGCTTTTTCCTGTTAATCCTAGCATGATAAAGAAGATTCAAAGAGAGTGAGATGCCAGCTCCTTTCATTCAGTCAGTAGCTTCAAACATTTCTGGACGTTTTTCAATGGCAAAAATCAATGAATATTGTAAATGCACAAACAGTAATATCTCCACATTGCAAGGTGCAATTCTGAAATTTTTTGCTTTTTCCTGTTAATCCTAGCATGATAAAGAAGATTCAAAGAGAGTGAGATGCCAGCTCCTTTCATTCAGTCAGTAGCTTCAAACATTTCTGGTATATGAAAAACGTTTTTCAATGGCAAAAATCAATGAATATTGTAAATGCACAAACAGTAATATCTCCACATTGCAAGGTGCAATTCTGAAATTTTTTGCTTTTTCCTGCTAATCCTAGCATGATAAAGAAGATTCAAAGAGAGTGAGATGCCAGCTCCTTTCATTCAGTCAGTAGCTTCAAACATTTCTGGTATATGAAAAACATGTTTTTCAATGGCAAAAATCAATGAATATTGTAAATGCACAAACAGTAATATCTCCACATTGCAAGGTGCAATTCTGAAATTTTTTGCTTTTTCCTGCTAATCCTAGCATGATAAAGAAGATTCAAAGAGAGTGAGATGCCGGCTCCTTTCATTCAGTCAGTAGCTTCAAACATTTCTGGACGTTTTTCAATGGCAAAAATCAATGAATATTGTAAATGCACAAACAGTAATATCTCCACATTGCAAGGTGCAATTCTGAAATTTTTTGCTTTTTCCTGTTAATCCTAGCATGATAAAGAAGATTCAAAGAGAGTGAGATGCCAGCTCCTTTCATTCAGTCAGTAGCTTCAAACATTTCTGGTATATGAAAAACATGTTTTTCAATGGCAAAAATCAATGAATATTGTAAATGCACAAACAGTAATATCTCCACATTGCAAGGTGCAATTCTGAAATTTTTTGCTTTTTCCTGTTAATCCTAGCATGATAAAGAAGATTCAAAGAGAGTGAGATGCCAGCTCCTTTCATTCAGTCAGTAGCTTCAAACATTTCTGGTATATGAAAAACATGTTTTTCAATGGCAAAAATCAATGAATATTGTAAATGCACAAACAGTAATATCTCCACATTGCAAGGTGAAATTCTGAAATTTTTTGCTTTTTCCTGTTAATCCTAGCATGATAAAGAAGATTCAAAGAGAGTGAGATGCCAGCTCCTTTCATTCAGTCAGTAGCTTCAAACATTTCTGGTATATGAAAAACATGTTTTTCAATGGCAAAAATCAATGAATATTGTAAATGCACAAACAGTAATATCTCCACATTGCAAGGTGCAATTCTGAAATTTTTTGCTTTTTCCTGCTAATCCTAGCATGATAAAGAAGATTCAAAGAGAGTGAGATGCCAGCTCCTTTCATTCAGTCAGTAGCTTCAATCATTTCTGGACATTTTTCAATGGCAAAAATCAATGAATATTGTAAATGCACAAACAGTAATTTCTCCGCATTGCAAGGTGCAATTCTGAAATTTTTTGCTTTTTCCTGCTCCTCTTAGCATGATAAAGAAGATTCAAAGAGAGTGAGATGACAGCTCCTTTCATTCAGTCAGTAGCTTCAATCATTTCTGGACGTTTTTCAATGGCAAAAATCAATGAATATTGTAAATGCACAAACAGTAATTTCTCCTCATTGCAAGGTGCAATTCTGAAATTTTTTGCTTTTTCCTGCTCCTCTTAGCATGATAAAGAAGATTCAAAGAGAGTGAGGTGCCAGCTCCTTTCATTCAGTCAGGAGCTTCAAACATTTCTGGTATATGAATAACATGTTTTTCAATGGCAAAAATCAATGAATATTGTAAATGCACAAACAGTAATTTCTCCGCATTGCAAGGTGCAATTCTGAAATTTTTTGCTTTTTCCTGCTCCTCTTAGCATGATAAAGAAGATTCAAAGAGAGTGAGATGCCAGCTCCTTTCATTCAGTCAGTAGCTTCAATCATTTCTGGACGTTTTTCAATGGCAAAAATCAATGAATATTGTAAATGCACAAACAGTAATTTCTCCGCATTGGAAGGTGCAATTCTGAAATTTTTTGCTTTTTCCTGCTCCTCTTAGCATGATAAACAAGATTCAAAGAGAGTGAGATGCCAGCTCCTTTCATTCAGTCAGTAGCTTCAATCATTTCTGGACGTTTTTCAATGGCAAAAATCATTGAATATTGTAAATGCACAAACAGTAATTTCTCCGCATTGCAAGGTGCAATTCTGAAATTTTTTACTTTTTCCTGCTCCTCTTAGCATGATAAAGAAGATTCAAAGAGAGTGAGATGCCAGCTCCTTTCATTCAGTCAGTAGCTTCAATCATTTCTGGTATATGAATAACATGATGTTTTTCATTCGCAAAAATCAATGAATATTGTAAATGCACAAACAGTAATTTCTCCGCATTGCAAGGTGCAATTCTGAAATTTTTTGCTTTTTCCTGCTCCTCTTAGCATAATAAAGAAGATTCAAAGAGAGTGAGATGCCAGCTCCTTTCATTCAGTCAGTAGCTTCAATCATTTCTGGATGTTTTTCAATGGCAAAAATCAATGAATATTGTAAATGCACAAACAGTAATTTCTCCGCATTGCAAGGTGCAATTCTGAAATTTTTTGCTTTTTCCTGCTCCTCTTAGCATGATAAAGAAGATTCAAAGAGAGTGAGATGCCAGCTCCTTTCCTTCAGTCAGTAGCTTCAATCATTTCTGGTATATGAATAACATGATGTTTTTCAATGGCAAAAATCAATGAATTTTGTAAATGCACAAACAGTAATTTCTCCGCATTGCAAGGCGCAATTCTGAAATTTTTTGCTTTTTCCTGCTCCTCTTAGCATGATAAAGAAGATTCAAAGAGAGTGAGATGCCAGCTCCTTTCATTCAGTCAGTAGCTTCAATCATTTCTGGACATTTTTCAATGGCAAAAATCAATGAATATTGTAAATGCACAAACAGTAATTTCTCCGCATTGCAAGGTGCAATTCTGAAATTTTTTGCTTTTTCCTGCTCCTCTTAGCATGATAAAGAAGATTCAAAGAGAGTGAGATGCCAGCTCCTTTCATTCAGTCAGTAGCTTCAATCATTTCTGGACGTTTTTCAATGGCAAAAATCAATGAATATTGTAAATGCACAAACAGTAATTTCTCCGCATTGCAAGGTGCAATTCTGAAATTTTTTGCTTTTTCCTGCTCCTCTTAGCATGATAAAGAAGATTCAAAGAGAGTGAGATGCCAGCTCCTTTCATTCAGTCAGTACCTTCAATCATTTCTGGACGTTTTTCAATGGCAAAAATCAATGAATATTGTAAATGCACAAACAGTAATTTCTCCGCATTGCAAGGTGCAATTCTGAAATTTTTTGCTTTTTCCTGCTCCTCTTAGCATGATAAAGAAGATTCAAAGAGAATGAGATGCCAGCTCCTTTCATTCAGTCAGTAGCTTCAATCATTTCTGGACGTTTTTCAATGGCAAAAATCAATGAATATTGTAAATGCACAAACTGTAATTTCTCCGCATTGCAAGGTGCAATTCTGAAATTTTTTGCTTTTTCCTGCTCCTCTTAGCATGATAAAGAAGATTCAAAGAGAGTGAGATGCCAGCTCCTTTCATTCTGTCAGTAGCTTCAATCATTTCTGGTATATGAATAACATGATGTTTTTCAATAGCAAAAATCAATGAATATTGTAAATGCACAAACAGTAATTTCTCCGCATTGCAAGGTGCAATTCTGAAATTTTTTGCTTTTTCCTGCTCCTCTTAGCATGATAAAGAAGATTCAAAGAGAGTGAGATGCCAGCTCCTTTCATTCAGTCAGTAGCTTCAATCATTTCTGGACATTTTTCAATGGCAAAAATCAATGAATATTGTAAATGCACAAACAGTAATTTCTCCGCATTGCAAGGTGCAATTCTGAAATTTTTTGCTTTTTCCTGCTCCTGTTAGCATGATAAACAAGATTCAAAGAGAGTGAGATGCCATCTCCTTTCATTCAGTCAGTAGCTTCAATCATTTCTGGACGTTTTTCAATGGCAAAAATCAATGAATATTGTAAATGCACAAACAGTAATTTCTCCGCATTGCAAGGTGCAATTCTGAAATTTTTTGCTTTTTCCTGCTCCTCTTAGCATGATAAAGAAGATTCAAAGAGAGTGAGATGCCAGCTCCTTTCATTCAGTCAGTAGCTTCAATCATTTCTGGTATATGAATAACATGATGTTTTTCAATGGCAAAAATCAATGAATATTGTAAATGCACAAACAGTAATTTCTCCGCATTGCAAGGTGCAATTCTGAAATTTTTTGCTTTTTCCTGCTCCTCTTAGCATGATAAAGAAGATTCAAAGAGAGTGAGATGCCAGCTCCTTTCATTCAGTCAGTAGCTTCAATCATTTCTGGACGTTTTTCAATGGCAAAAATCAATGAATATTGTAAATGCACAAACAGTAATTTCTCCGCATTGCAAGGTGCAATTCTGAAATTTTTTGCTTTTTCCTGCTCCTCTTAGCATGATAAACAAGATTCAAAGAGAGTGAGATGCCAGCTCCTTTCATTCAGTCAGTAGCTTCAATCATTTCTGGACGTTTTTCAATGGCAAAAATCATTGAATATTGTAAATGCACAAACAGTAATTTCTCCGCATTGCAAGGTGCAATTCTGAAATTTTTTACTTTTTCCTGCTCCTCTTAGCATGATAAAGAAGATTCAAAGAGAGTGAGATGCCAGCTCCTTTCATTCAGTCAGTAGCTTCAATCATTTCTGGTATATGAATAACATGATGTTTTTCAATCGCAAAAATCAATGAATATTGTAAATGCACAAACAGTAATTTCTCCGCATTGCAAGGTGCAATTCTGAAATTTTTTGCTTTTTCCTGCTCCTCTTAGCATGATAAAGAAGATTCAAAGAGAGTGAGATGCCAGCTCCTTTCATTCAGTCAGTAGCTACAATCATTTCTGGATGTTTTTCAATGGCAAAAATCAATGAATATTGTAAATGCACAAACAGTAATTTCTCCGCATTGCAAGGTGCAATTCTGAAATTTTTTGCTTTTTCCTGCTCCTCTTAGCATGATAAAGAAGATTCAAAGAGAGTGAGATGCCAGCTCCTTTCCTTCAGTCAGTAGCTTCAATCATTTCTGGTATATGAATAACATGATGTTTTTCAATGGCAAAAATCAATGAATTTTGTAAATGCACAAACAGTAATTTCTCCGCATTGCAAGGCGCAATTCTGAAATTTTTTGCTTTTTCCTGCTCCTCTTAGCATGATAAAGAAGATTCAAAGAGAGGGAGATGCCAGCTCCTTTCATTCAGTCAGTAGCTTCAATCATTTCTGGACATTTTTCAATGGCAAAAATCAATGAATATTGTAAATGCACAAACAGTAATTTCTCCGCATTGCAAGGTGCAATTCTGAAATTTTTTGCTTTTTCCTGCTCCTCTTAGCATGATAAAGAAGATTCAAAGAGAGTGAGATGCCAGCTCCTTTCATTCAGTCAGTAGCTTCAATCATTTCTGGACGTTTTTCAATGGCAAAAATCAATGAATATTGTAAATGCACAAACAGTAATTTCTCCGCATTGCAAGGTGCAATTCTGAAATTTTTTGCTTTTTCCTGCTCCTCTTAGCATGATAAAGAAGATTCAAAGAGAGTGATATGCCAGCTCCTTTCATTCAGTCAGTACCTTCAATCATTTCTGGACGTTTTTCAATGGCAAAAATCAATGAATATTGTAAATGCACAAACAGTAATTTCTCCGCATTGCAAGGTGCAATTCTGAAATTTTTTGCTTTTTCCTGCTCCTCTTAGCATGATAAAGAAGATTCAAAGAGAGTGAGATGCCAGCTCCTTTCATTCAGTCAGTAGCTTCAATCATTTCTGGACGTTTTTCAATGGCAAAAATCAATGAATATTGTAAATGCACAAACTGTAATTTCTCCGCATTGCAAGGTGCAATTCTGAAATTTTTTGCTTTTTCCTGCTCCTCTTAGCATGATAAAGAAGATTCAAAGAGAGTGAGATGCCAGCTCCTTTCATTCAGTCAGTAGCTTCAATCATTTCTGGTATATGAATAACATGATGTTTTTCAATAGCAAAAATCAATGAATATTGTAAATGCACAAACAGTAATTTCTCCGCATTGCAAGGTGCAATTCTGAAATTTTTTGCTTTTTCCTGCTCCTCTTAGCATGATAAAGAAGATTCAAAGAGAGTGAGATGCCAGCTCCTTTCATTCAGTCAGTAGCTTCAATCATTTCTGGACGTTTTTCAATGGCAAAAATCAATGAATATTGTAAATGCACAAACAGTAATTTCTCCACATTGCAAGGTGCAATTCTGAAATTTTTTGCTTTTTCCTGCTAATCCTAGCATGATAAAGAAGATTCAAAGAGAGTGAGATGCCAGCTCCTTTCATTCAGTCAGTAGCTTCAAACATTTCTGGACGTTTTTCAATGGCAAAAATCAATGAATATTGTAAATGCACAAACAGTAATATCTCCACATTGCAAGGTGAAATTCTGAAATTTTTTGCTTTTTCCTGTTAATCCTAGCATGATAAAGAAGATTCAAAGAGAGTGAGATGCCAGCTCCTTTCATTCAGTCAGTAGCTTCAAACATTTCTGGTATATGAAAAACATGTTTTTCAATGGCAAAAATCAATGAATATTGTAAATGCACAAACAGTAATATCTCCACATTGCAAGGTGCAATTCTGAAATTTTTTGCTTTTTCCTGCTAATCCTAGCATGATAAAGAAGATTCAAAGAGAGTGAGATGCCAGCTCCTTTCATTCAGTCAGTAGCTTCAAACATTTCTGGACGTTTTTCAATGGCAAAAATCAATGAATATTGTAAATGCACAAACAGTAATATCTCCACATTGCAAGGTGCAATTCTGAAATTTTTTGCTTTTTCCTGTTAATCCTAGCATGATAAAGAAGATTCAAAGAGAGTGAGATGCCAGCTCCTTTCATTCAGTCAGTAGCTTCAAACATTTCTGGTATATGAAAAACATGTTTTTCAATGGCAAAAATCAATGAATATTGTAAATGCACAAACAGTAATATCTCCACATTGCAAGGTGCAATTCTGAAATTTTTTGCTTTTTCCTGCTAATCCTAGCATGATAAAGAAGATTCAAAGAGAGTGAGATGCCAGCTCCTTTCATTCAGTCAGTAGCTTCAAACATTTCTGGTATATGAAAAACATGTTTTTCAATGGCAAAAATCAATGAATATTGTAAATGCACAAACAGTAATATCTCCACATTGCAAGGTGCAATTCTGAAATTTTTTGCTTTTTCCTGCTAATCCTAGCATGATAAAGAAGATTCAAAGAGAGTGAGATGCCAGCTCCTTTCATTCAGTCAGTAGCTTCAAACATTTCTGGACGTTTTTCAATGGCAAAAATCAATGAATATTGTAAATGCACAAACAGTAATATCTCCACATTGCAAGGTGCAATTCTGAAATTTTTTGCTTTTTCCTGTTAATCCTAGCATGATAAAGAAGATTCAAAGAGAGTGAGATGCCAGCTCCTTTCATTCAGTCAGTAGCTTCAAACATTTCTGGACGTTTTTCAATGGCAAAAATCAATGAATATTGTAAATGCACAAACAGTAATATCTCCACATTGCAAGGTGCAATTCTGAAATTTTTTGCTTTTTCCTGTTAATCCTAGCATGATAAAGAAGATTCAAAGAGAGTGAGATGCCAGCTCCTTTCATTCAGTCAGTAGCTTCAAACATTTCTGGTATATGAAAAATATGTTTTTCAATGGCAAAAATCAATGAATATTGTAAATGCACAAACAGTAATATCTCCACATTGCAAGGTGCAATTCTGAAATTTTTTGCTTTTTCCTGTTAACCCTAGCATGATAAAGAAGATTCAAAGAGAGTGAGATGCCAGCTCCTTTCATTCAGTCAGTAGCTTCAAACATTTCTGGTATATGAAAAACATGTTTTTCAATGGCAAAAATCAATGAATATTTTAAATGCACAAACAGTAATATCTCCACATTGCAAGGTGCAATTCTGAAATTTTTTGCTTTTTCCTGCTAATCCTAGCATGATAAAGAAGATTCAAAGAGAGTGAGATGCCAGCTCCTTTCATTCAGTCAGTAGCTTCAAACATTTCTGGACGTTTTTCAATGGCAAAAATCAATGAATATTGTAAATGCACAAACAGTAATATCTCCACATTGCAAGGTGCAATTCTGAAATTTTTTGCTTTTTCCTGTTAATCCTAGCATGATAAAGAAGATTCAAAGAGAGTGAGATGCCAGCTCCTTTCATTCAGTCAGTAGCTTCAAACATTTCTGGTATATGAAAAACATGTTTTTCAATGGCAAAAATCAATGAATATTGTAAATGCACAAACAGTAATATCTCCACATTGCAAGGTGAAATTCTGAAATTTTTTGCTTTTTCCTGTTAATCCTAGCATGATAAAGAAGATTCAAAGAGAGTGAGATGCCAGCTCCTTTCATTCAGTCAGTAGCTTCAAACATTTCTGGTATATGAAAAACATGTTTTTCAATGTCAAAAATCAATGAATATTGTAAATGCACAAACAGTAATATCTCCACATTGCAAGGTGCAATTCTGAAATTTTTTGCTTTTTCCTGCTAATCCTAGCATGATAAAGAAGATTCAAAGAGAGTGAGATGCCAGCTCCATTCATTCAGTCAGTAGCTTCAATCATTTCTGGACATTTTTCAATGGCAAAAATCAATGAATATTGTAAATGCACAAACAGTAATTTCTCCGCATTGCAAGGTGCAATTCTGAAATTTTTTGCTTTTTCCTGCTCCTCTTAGCATGATAAAGAAGATTCAAAGAGAGTGAGATGACAGCTCCTTTCATTCAGTCAGTAGCTTCAATCATTTCTGGACGTTTTTCAATGGCAAAAATCAATGAATATTGTAAATGCACAAACAGTAATTTCTCCGCATTGCAAGGTGCAATTCTGAAATTTTTTGCTTTTTCCTGCTCCTCTTAGCATGATAAAGAAGATTCAAAGAGAGTGAGATGCCAGCTCCTTTCATTCAGTCAGTAGCTTCAAACATTTCTGGTATATGAAAAACATGTTTTTCAATGGCAAAAATCAATGAATATTGTAAATGCACAAACAGTAATATCTCCACATTGCAAGGTGCAATTCTGAAATTCTTTGCTTTTTCCTGCTAATCCTAGCTTGATAAAGAAGATTCAAAGAGAGTGAGATGCCAGCTCCTTTCATTCAGTCAGTAGCTTCAAACATTTCTGGTATATGAAAGACATGTTTTTCAATGGCAAAAATCAATGAATATTGTAAATGCACAAACAGTAATATCTCCACATTGCAAGGTGCAATTCTGAAATTTTTAGCTTTTTCCTGTTAATCCTAGCATGATAAAGAAGATTCAAAGAGAGTGAGATGCCAGCTCCTTTCATTCAGTCAGTAGCTTCAAACATTTCTGGACGTTTTTCAATGGCAAAAATCAATGAATATTGTAAATGCACAAACAGTAATATCTCCACATTGCAAGGTGCAATTCTGAAATTTTTTGCTTTTTCCTGTTAATCCTAGCATGATAAAGAAGATTCAAAGAGAGTGAGATGCCAGCTCCTTTCATTCAGTCAGTAGCTTCAAACATTTCTGGTATATGAAAAACATGTTTTTCAATGGCAAAAATCAATGAATATTGTAAATGCACAAACAGTAATATCTCCACATTGCAAGGTGCAATTCTGAAATTTTTTGCTTTTTCCTGCTAATCCTAGCATGATAAAGAAGATTCAAAGAGAGTGAGATGCCAGCTCCTTTCATTCAGTCAGTAGCTTCAAACATTTCTGGTATATGAAAAACATGTTTTTCAATGGCAAAAATCAATGAATATTGTAAATGCACAAACAGTAATATCTCCACATTGCAAGGTGCAATTCTGAAATTTTTTGCTTTTTCCTGCTAATCCTAGCATGATAAAGAAGATTCAAAGAGAGTGAGATGCCAGCTCCTTTCATTCAGTCAGTAGCTTCAAACATTTCTGGACGTTTTTCAATGGCAAAAATCAATGAATATTGTAAATGCACAAACAGTAATATCTCCACATTGCAAGGTGCAATTCTGAAATTTTTTGCTTTTTCCTGTTAATCCTAGCATGATAAAGAAGATTCAAAGAGAGTGAGATGCCAGCTCCTTTCATTCAGTCAGTAGCTTCAAACATTTCTGGACGTTTTTCAATGGCAAAAATCAATGAATATTGTAAATGCACAAACAGTAATATCTCCACATTGCAAGGTGCAATTCTGAAATTTTTTGCTTTTTCCTGTTAATCCTAGCATGATAAAGAAGATTCAAAGAGAGTGAGATGCCAGCTCCTTTCATTCAGTCAGTAGCTTCAAACATTTCTGGTATATGAAAAACATGTTTTTCAATGGCAAAAATCAATGAATATTGTAAATGCACAAACAGTAATATCTCCACATTGCAAGGTGCAATTCTGAAATTTTTTGCTTTTTCCTGTTAATCCTAGCATGATAAAGAAGATTCAAAGAGAGTGAGATGCCAGCTCCTTTCATTCAGTCAGTAGCTTCAAACATTTCTGGTATATGAAAAACATGTTTTTCAATGGCAAAAATCAATGAATATTTTAAATGCACAAACAGTAATATCTCCACATTGCAAGGTGCAATTCTGAAATTTTTTGCTTTTTCC
>NW_027365338.1:0-122308 GCF_046119375.1 Phyllobates terribilis
AAATGATTGAAGCTACTGACTGAATGAAAGGAGCTGGCATCTCACTCTCTTTGAATCTTCTTTATCATGCTAAGAGGAGCAGGAAAAAGCAAAAAATTTCAGAATTGCACCTTGCAATGCGGAGAAATTACTGTTTGTGCATTTACAATATTCATTGATTTTTGCCATTGAAAAACGTCCAGAAATGATTGAAGCTACTGACTGAATGAAAGGAGCTGGCATCTCACTCTCTTTGAATCTTCTTTATCATGCTAAGAGGAGCAGGAAAAAGCAAAAAATTTCAGAATTGCAACTTGCAATGCGGAGAAATTACTGTTTGTGCATTTACAATATTCATTGATTTTTGCCATTGAAAAACATCATGTTATTCATATACCAGAAATGATTGAAGCTACTGACTGAATGAAAGGAGCTGGCATCTCACTCTCTTTGAATCTTCTTTATCATGCTAAGAGGAGCAGGAAAAAGCAAAAATTTTCAGAATTGCACCTTGCAATGCGGAGAAATTCCTGTTTGTGCATTTACAATATTCATTGATTTTTGCCATTGAAAAACGTCCAGAAATGATTGAAGCTACTGACTGAATGAAAGGAGCTGGCATCTCACTCTCTTTGAATCTTCTTTATCATGCTAAGAGGAGCAGGAAAAAGCAAAAAATTTCAGAATTGCACCTTGCAATGCGGAGAAATTACTGTTTGTGCATTTACAATATTCATTGATTTTTGCCATTGAAAAACGTCCAGAAATGATTGAAGCTACTGACTGAATGAAAGGAGCTGGCATCTCACTCTCTTTGAATCTTCTTTATCATGCTAAGAGGAGCAGGAAAAAGCAAAAAATTTCAGAATTGCACCTTGCAATGCGGAGAAATTACTGTTTGTGCATTTACAATATTCATTAATTTTTGCCATTGAAAAACATCATGTTATTCATATCCCAGAAATGTTTGAAGCTACTGACTGAATGAAAGAAGCTGGCATCTCACTCTCTTTGAATCTTCTTTATCATGCTAAGAGGAGCAGGAAAAAGCAAAAAATTTCAGAATTGCACCTTGCAATGCGGAGAAATTACTGTTTGTGCATTTACAATCTTCATTGATTTTTGCCATTGAAAAACGTCCAGAAATGATTGAAGCTACTGACTGAATGAAAGGAGCTGGCATCTCACTCTCTTTGAATCTTCTTTATCATGCTAAGAGGAGCAGGAAAAAGCAAAAAATTTCAGAATTGCAGCTTGCAATGCGGAGAAATTACTGTTTGTGCATTTACAATATTCATTGATTTTTGCCATTGAAAAACATCATGTTATTCATATACCAGAAATGTTTGAAGCTACTGACTGAATGAAAGGAGCTGGCATCTCACTCTCTTTGAATCTTCTTTATCATGCTAAGAGGAGCAGGAAAAAGCAAAAAATTTCAGAATTGCACCTTGCAATGCGGAGAAATTACTGTTTGTGCATTTACAATATTCATTGATTTTTGCCATTGAAAAACGTCCAGAAATGATTGAAGCTACTGACTGAATGAAAGGAGCTGGCATCTCACTCTCTTTGAATCTTCTTTATCATGCCAAGAGGAGCAGGAAAAAGCAAAAAATTTCAGAATTGCACCTTGCAATGCGGAGAAATTACTGTTTGTGCATTTACAATATTCATTGATTTTTGCCATTGAAAAACGTCCAGAAATGATTGAAGCTACTGACTGAATGAAAGGAGCTGGCATCTCACTCTCTTTGAATCTTCTTTATCATGCTAAGAGGAGCAGGAAAAAGCAAAAAATTTCAGAATTGCACCTTGCAATGCGGAGAAATTACTGTTTGTGCATTTACAATATTCATTGATTTTTGCCATTGAAAAACATCATGTTATTCATATACCAGAAATGATTGAAGCTACTGACTGAATGAAAGGAGCTGGCATCTCACTCTCTTTGAATCTTCTTTATCATGCTAAGAGGAGCAGGAAAAAGCAAAAATTTTCAGAATTGCACCTTGCAATGCGGAGAAATTCCTGTTTGTGCATTTACAATATTCATTGATTTTTGCCATTGAAAAACGTCCAGAAATGATTGAAGCTACTGACTGAATGAAAGGAGCTGGCATCTCACTCTCTTTGAATCTTCTTTATCATGCTAAGAGGAGCAGGAAAAAGCAAAAAATTTCAGAATTGCACCTTGCAATGCGGAGAAATTACTGTTTGTGCATTTACAATATTCATTGATTTTTGCCATTGAAAAACGTCCAGAAATGATTGAAGCTACTGACTGAATGAAAGGAGCTGGCATCTCACTCTCTTTGAATCTTCTTTATCATGCTAAGAGGAGCAGGAAAAAGCAAAAAATTTCAGAATTGCACCTTGCAATGCGGAGAAATTACTGTTTGTGCATTTACAATATTCATTAATTTTTGCCATTGAAAAACATCATGTTATTCATATCCCAGAAATGTTTGAAGCTACTGACTGAATGAAAGAAGCTGGCATCTCACTCTCTTTGAATCTTCTTTATCATGCTAAGAGGAGCAGGAAAAAGCAAAAAATTTCAGAATTGCACCTTGCAATGCGGAGAAATTACTGTTTGTGCATTTACAATCTTCATTGATTTTTGCCATTGAAAAACGTCCAGAAATGATTGAAGCTACTGACTGAATGAAAGGAGCTGGCATCTCACTCTCTTTGAATCTTCTTTATCATGCTAAGAGGAGCAGGAAAAAGCAAAAAATTTCAGAATTGCACCTTGCAATGCGGAGAAATTACTGTTTGTGCATTTACAATATTCATTGATTTTTGCCATTGAAAAACATCATGTTATTCATATACCAGAAATGTTTGAAGCTACTGACTGAATGAAAGGAGCTGGCATCTCACTCTCTTTGAATCTTCTTTATCATGCTAAGAGGAGCAGGAAAAAGCAAAAAATTTCAGAATTGCACCTTGCAATGCGGAGAAATTACTGTTTGTGCATTTACAATATTCATTGATTTTTGCCATTGAAAAACGTCCAGAAATGATTGAAGCTACTGACTGAATGAAAGGAGCTGGCATCTCACTCTCTTTGAATCTTCTTTATCATGCCAAGAGGAGCAGGAAAAAGCAAAAAATTTCAGAATTGCACCTTGCAATGCGGAGAAATTACTGTTTGTGCATTTACAATATTCATTGATTTTTGCCATTGAAAAACGTCCAGAAATGATTGAAGCTACTGACTGAATGAAAGGAGCTGGCATCTCACTCTCTTTGAATCTTCTTTATCATGCTAAGAGGAGCAGGAAAAAGCAAAAAATTTCAGAATTGCAACTTGCAATGCGGAGAAATTACTGTTTGTGCATTTACAATATTCATTGATTTTTGCCATTGAAAAACATCATGTTATTCATATACCAGAAATGATTGAAGCTACTGACTGAATGAAAGGAGCTGGCATCTCACTCTCTTTGAATCTTCTTTATCATGCTAAGAGGAGCAGGAAAAAGCAAAAAATTTCAGAATTGCACCTTGCAATGCGGAGAAATTACTGTTTGTGCATTTACAATATTCATTGATTTTTGCCATTGAAAAACGTCCAGAAATGATTGAAGCTACTGACTGAATGAAAGGAGCTGGCATCTCACTCTCTTTGAATCTTCTTTATCATGCTAAGAGGAGCAGGAAAAAGCAAAAAATTTCAGAATTGCACCTTGCAATGCGGAGAAATTACTGTTTGTGCATTTACAATATTCATTGATTTTTGCCATTGAAAAACGTCCAGAAATGATTGAAGCTACTGACTGAATGAAAGGAGCTGGCATCTCACTCTCTTTGAATCTTCTTTATCATGCTAAGAGGAGCAGGAAAAAGCAAAAAATTTCAGAATTGCACCTTGCAATGCGGAGAAATTACTGTTTGTGCATTTACAATATTCATTAATTTTTGCCATTGAAAAACATCATGTTATTCATATCCCAGAAATGTTTGAAGCTACTGACTGAATGAAAGAAGCTGGCATCTCACTCTCTTTGAATCTTCTTTATCATGCTAAGAGGAGCAGGAAAAAGCAAAAAATTTCAGAATTGCACCTTGCAATGCGGAGAAATTACTGTTTGTGCATTTACAATATTCATTGATTTTTGCCATTGAAAAACGTCCAGAAATGATTGAAGCTACTGACTGAATGAAAGGAGCTGGCATCTCACTCTCTTTGAATCTTCTTTATCATGCTAAGAGGAGCAGGAAAAAGCAAAAAATTTCAGAATTGCACCTTGCAATGCGGAGAAATTACTGTTTGTGCATTTACAATATTCATTGATTTTTGCCATTGAAAAACATCATGTTATTCATATACCAGAAATGTTTGAAGCTACTGACTGAATGAAAGGAGCTGGCATCTCACTCTCTTTGAATCTTCTTTATCATGCTAAGAGGAGCAGGAAAAAGCAAAAAATTTCAGAATTGCACCTTGCAATGCGGAGAAATTACTGTTTGTGCATTTACAATATTCATTGATTTTTGCCATTGAAAAACGTCCAGAAATGATTGAAGCTACTGACTGAATGAAAGGAGCTGGCATCTCACTCTCTTTGAATCTTCTTTATCATGCTAAGAGGAGCAGGAAAAAGCAAAAAATTTCAGAATTGCACCTTGCAATGCGGAGAAATTACTGTTTGTGCATTTACAATATTCATTGATTTTTGCCATTGAAAAACGTCCAGAAATGATTGAAGCTACTGACTGAATGAAAGGAGCTGGCATCTCACTCTCTTTGAATCTTCTTTATCATGCTAAGAGGAGCAGGAAAAAGCAAAAAATTTCAGAATTGCAACTTGCAATGCGGAGAAATTACTGTTTGTGCATTTACAATATTCATTGATTTTTGCCATTGAAAAACATCATGTTATTCATATACCAGAAATGATTGAAGCTACTGACTGAATGAAAGGAGCTGGCATCTCACTCTCTTTGAATCTTCTTTATCATGCTAAGAGGAGCAGGAAAAAGCAAAAAATTTCAGAATTGCACCTTGCAATGCGGAGAAATTACTGTTTGTGCATTTACAATATTCATTGATTTTTGCCATTGAAAAACGTCCAGAAATGATTGAAGCTACTGACTGAATGAAAGGAGCTGGCATCTCACTCTCTTTGAATCTTCTTTATCATGCTAAGAGGAGCAGGAAAAAGCAAAAAATTTCAGAATTGCACCTTGCAATGCGGAGAAATTACTGTTTGTGCATTTACAATATTCATTGATTTTTGCCATTGAAAAACGTCCAGAAATGATTGAAGCTACTGACTGAATGAAAGGAGCTGGCATCTCACTCTCTTTGAATCTTCTTTATCATGCTAAGAGGAGCAGGAAAAAGCAAAAAATTTCAGAATTGCACCTTGCAATGCGGAGAAATTACTGTTTGTGCATTTACAATATTCATTAATTTTTGCCATTGAAAAACATCATGTTATTCATATCCCAGAAATGTTTGAAGCTACTGACTGAATGAAAGAAGCTGGCATCTCACTCTCTTTGAATCTTCTTTATCATGCTAAGAGGAGCAGGAAAAAGCCAAAAATTTCTGAATTGCACCTTGCAATGCGGAGAAATTACTGTTTGTGCATTTACAATATTCATTGATTTTTGCCATTGAAAAACGTCCAGAAATGATTGAAGCTACTGACTGAATGAAAGGAGCTGGCATCTCACTCTCTTTGAATCTTCTTTATCATGCTAAGAGGAGCAGGAAAAAGCAAAAAATTTCAGAATTGCACCTTGCAATGCGGAGAAATTACTGTTTGTGCATTTACAATATTCATTGATTTTTGCCATTGAAAAACATCATGTTATTCATATACCAGAAATGTTTGAAGCTACTGACTGAATGAAAGGAGCTGGCATCTCACTCTCTTTGAATCTTCTTTATCATGCTAAGAGGAGCAGGAAAAAGCAAAAAATTTCAGAATTGCACCTTGCAATGCGGAGAAATTACTGTTTGTGCATTTACAATATTCATTGATTTTTGCCATTGAAAAACGTCCAGAAATGATTGAAGCTACTGACTGAATGAAAGGAGCTGGCATCTCACTCTCTTTGAATCTTCTTTATCATGCTAAGAGGAGCAGGAAAATGCAAGAAATTTCAGAATTGCACCCCGCAATGCGGAGAAATTACTGTTTGTGCATTTACAATATTCATTGATTTTTGCCATTGAAAAACATCCAGAAATGATTGAAGCTACTGACTGAATGAAAGGAGCTGGCATCTCACTCTCTTTGAATCTTCTTTATCATGCTAAGAGGAGCAGGAAAAAGCCAAAAATTTCAGAATTGCACCTTGCAATGCGGAGAAATTACTGTTTGTGCATTTACAATATTCATTGATTTTTGCCATTGAAAAACATCATGTTATTCATATACCAGAAATGATTGAAGCTACTGACTGAATGAAAGGAGCTGGCATCTCACTCTCTTTGAATCTTCTTTATCATGCAAAGAGGAGCAGGAAAAAGCAAAAAATTTCAGAATTGCACCTTGCAATGCGGAGAAATTACTGTTTGTGCATTTACAATATTCATTGATTTTTGCCATTGAAAAACGTCCAGAAATGATTGAAGCTACTGACTGAATGAAAGGAGCTGGCATCTCACTCTCTTTGAATCTTCTTTATCATGCTAAGAGGAGCAGGAAAAAGCAAAAAATTTCAGAATTGCACCTTGCAATGCGGAGAAATTACTGTTTGTGCATTTACAATATTCATTGATTTTTGCCATTGAAAAACGTCCAGAAATGATTGAAGCAACTGACTGAATGAAAGGAGCTGGCATCTCACTCTCTTTGAATCTTCTTTATCATGCTAAGAGGAGCAGGAAAAAGCAAAAAATTTCAGAATTGCACCTTGCAATGCGGAGAAATTACTGTTTGTGCATTTACAATATTCATTGATTTTTGCCATTGAAAAACGTCCAGAAATAATTGAAGCTACTGACTGAATGAAAGGAGCTGGCATCTCACTCTCTTTGAATCTTCTTTATCATGCTAAGAGGAGCAGGAAAAAGCAAAAAATTTCAGAATTGCAACTTGCAATGCGGAGAAATTACTGTTTGTGCATTTACAATATTCATTGATTTTTGCCATTGAAAAACATCATGTTATTCATATACCAGAAATGATTGAAGCTACTGACTGAATGAAAGGAGCTGGCATCTCACTCTCTTTGAATCTTCTTTATCATGCTAAGAGGAGCAGGAAAAAGCAAAAAATTTCAGAATTGCACCTTGCAATGCGGAGAAATTACTGTTTGTGCATTTACAATATTCATTGATTTTTGCCATTGAAAAACGTCCAGAAATGATTGAAGCTACTGACTGAATGAAAGGAGCTGGCATCTCACTCTCTTTGAATCTTCTTTATCATGCTAAGAGGAGCAGGAAAAAGCAAAAAATTTCAGAATTGCACCTTGCAATGCGGAGAAATTACTGTTTGTGCTTTTACAATATTCATTGATTTTTGCCATTGAAAAACATCATGTTATTCATATACCAGAAATGTTTGAAGCTACTGACTGAATGAAAGGAGCTGGCATCTCACTCTCTTTGAATCTTCTTTATCATGCTAAGAGGAGCAGGAAAAAGCAAAAAATTTCAGAATTGCACCTTGCAATGCGGAGAAATTACTGTTTGTGCATTTACAATATTCATTGATTTTTGCCATTGAAAAATGTCCAGAAATGATTGAAGCTGCTGACTGAATGAAAGGAGCTGGCATCTCACTCTCTTTGAATCTTCTTTATCATGCTAAGAGGAGCAGGAAAAAGCAAAAAATTTCAGAATTGCACCTTGCAATGCGGAGAAATTACTGTTTGTGCATTTACAATATTCATTGATTTTTGCCATTGAAAAACATCTTGTTATTCATATACCAGAAATGATTGAAGCTACTGACTGAATGAAAGGAGCTGGCATCTCACTCTCTTTGAATCTTCTTTATCATGCTAAGAGGAGCAGGAAAAAGCAAAAAATTTCAGAATTGCACCTTGCAATGCGGAGAAATTACTGTTTGTGCATTTACAATATTCATTGATTTTTGCCATTGAAAAACGTCCAGAAATGATTGAAGCTACTGACTGAATGAAAGGAGCTGGCATCTCACTCTCTTTGAATCTTCTTTATCATGCTAAGAGGAGCAGGAAAAAGCAAAAAATTTCAGAATTGCACCTTGCAATGCGGAGAAATTACTGTTTGTGCATTTACAATATTCATTGATTTTTGCCATTGAAAAACGTCCAGAAATGATTGAAGCTACTGACTGAATGAAAGGAGCTGGCATCTCACTCTCTTTGAATCTTCTTTATCATGCTAAGAGGAGCAGGAAAAAGCAAAAAATTTCAGAATTGCACCTTGCAATGCGGAGAAATTACTGTTTGTGCATTTACAATATTCATTGATTTTTGCCATTGAAAAACATCATGTTATTCATATACCAGAAATGATTGAAGCTACTGACTGAATGAAAGGAGCTGGCATCTCGCTCTCTTTGAATCTTCTTTATCATGCTAAGAGGAGCAGGAAAAAGCAAAAAATTTCAGAATTGCACCTTGCAATGCGGAGAATTTACTGTTTGTGCATTTACAATATTCATTGATTTTTGCCATTGAAAAACGTCCAGAAATGATTGAAGCTACTGACTGAATGAAAGGAGCTGGCATCTCACTCTCTTTGAATCTTCTTTATCATGCTAAGAGGAGCAGGAAAAAGCAAAAAATTTCAGAATTGCACCTTGCAATGTGGAGAAATTACTGTTTGTGCATTTACAATATTCATTGATTTTTGCCATTGAAAAACATCATGTTATTCATATACCAGAAATGATTGAAGCTACTGACTGAATGAAAGGAGCTGGCATCTCACTCTCTTTGAATCTTCTTTATCATGCTAAGAGGAGCAGGAAAAAGCAAAAAATTTCAGAATTGCACCTTGCAATGCGGAGAAATTACTGTTTGTGCATTTACAATATTCATTGATTTTTGCCATTGAAAAACGTCCAGAAATGATTGAAGCTACTGACTGAATGAAAGGAGCTGGCATCTCACTCTCTTTGAATCTTCTTTATCATGCTAAGAGGAGCAGGAAAAAGCAAAAAATTTCAGAATTGCACCTTGCAATGCGGAGAAATTACTGTTTGTGCTTTTACAATATTCATTGATTTTTGCCATTGAAAAACATCATGTTATTCATATACCAGAAATGTTTGAAGCTACTGACTGAATGAAAGGAGCTGGCATCTCACTCTCTTTGAATCTTCTTTATCATGCTAAGAGGAGCAGGAAAAAGCAAAAAATTTCAGAATTGCACCTTGCAATGCGGAGAAATTACTGTTTGTGCATTTACAATATTCATTGATTTTTGCCATTGAAAAACGTCCAGAAATGATTGAAGCTACTGACTGAATGAATGGAGCTGGCATCTCACTCTCTTTGAATCTTCTTTATCATGCTAAGAGGAGCAGGAAAAAGCAAAAAATTTCAGAATTGCACCTTGCAATGCGGAGAAATTACTGTTTGTGCATTTACAATATTCATTGATTTTTGCCATTGAAAAACGTCCAGAAATGATTGAAGCTACTGACTGAATGAAAGGAGCTGGCATCTCACTCTCTTTGAATCTTCTTTATCATGCTAAGAGGAGCAGGAAAAAGCAAAAAATTTCAGAATTGCAACTTGCAATGCGGAGAAATTACTGTTTGTGCATTTACAATATTCATTGATTTTTGCCATTGAAAAACATCATGTTATTCATATACCAGAAATGATTGAAGCTACTGACTGAATGAAAGGAGCTGGCATCTCACTCTCTTTGAATCTTCTTTATCATGCTAAGAGGAGCAGGAAAAAGCAAAAAATTTCAGAATTGCACCTTGCAATGCGGAGAAATTACTGTTTGTGCATTTACAATATTCATTGATTTTTGCCATTGAAAAACGTCCAGAAATGATTGAAGCTACTGACTGAATTAAAGGAGCTGGCATCTCACTCTCTTTGAATCTTCTTTATCATGCTAAGAGGAGCAGGAAAAAGCAAAAAATTTCAGAATTGCACCTTGCAATGCGGAGAAATTACTGTTTGTGCATTTACAATATTCATTGATTTTTGCCATTGAAAAACGTCCAGAAATGATTGAAGCAACTGACTGAATGAAAGGAGCTGGCATCTCACTCTCTTTGAATCTTCTTTATCATGCTAAGAGGAGCAGGAAAAAGCAAAAAATTTCAGAATTGCACCTTGCAATGCGGAGAAATTACTGTTTGTGCATTTACAATATTCATTGATTTTTGCCATTGAAAAACATCATGTTATTCATATACCAGAAATGATTGAAGCTAGTGACTGAATGAAAGGAGCTGGCATCTCACTCTCTTTGAATCTTCTTTATCATGCTAAGAGGAGCAGGAAAAAGCAAAAAATTTCAGCATTGCACCTTGCAATGCGGAGAAATTACTGTTTGTGCATTTACAATATTCATTGATTTTTGCCATTGAAAAATGTCCAGAAATGATTGAAGCTGCTGACTGAATGAAAGGAGCTGGCATCTCACTCTCTTTGAATCTTCTTTATCATGCTAAGAGGAGCAGGAAAAAGCAAAAAATTTCAGAATTGCACCTTGCAATGCGGAGAAATTACTGTTTGTGCATTTACAATATTCATTGATTTTTGCCATTGAAAAACATCATGTTATTCATATACCAGAAATGATTGAAGCTACTGACTGAATGAAAGGAGCTGGCATCTCACTCTCTTTGAATCTTCTTTATCATGCTAAGAGGAGCAGGAAAAAGCAAAAAATTTCAGAATTGCACCTTGCAATGCGGAGAAATTACTGTTTGTGCATTTACAATATTCATTGATTTTTGCCATTGAAAAACGTCCAGAAATGATTGAAGCTACTGACTGAATGAAAGGAGCTGGCATCTCACTCTCTTTGAATCTTCTTTATCATGCTAAGAGGAGCAGGAAAAAGCAAAAAATTTCAGAATTGCACCTTGCAATGCGGAGAAATTACTGTTTGTGCATTTACAATATTCATTGATTTTTGCCATTGAAAAACGTCCAGAAATGATTGAAGCTACTGACTGAATGAAAGGAGCTGGCATCTCACTCTCTTTGAATTTTCTTTATCATGCTAAGAGGAGCAGGAAAAAGCAAAAAAATTCAGAATTGCACCTTGCAATGCGGAGAAATTACTGTTTGTGCATTTACAATATTCATTGATTTTTGCCATTGAAAAACATCATGTTATTCATATACCAGAAATGATTGAAGCTACTGACTGAATGAAAGGAGCTGGCATCTCGCTCTCTTTGAATCTTCTTTATCATGCTAAGAGGAGCAGGAAAAAGCAAAAAATTTCAGAATTGCACCTTGCAATGCGGAGAAATTACTGTTTGTGCATTTACAATATTCATTGATTTTTGCCATTGAAAAACGTCCAGAAATGATTGAAGCTACTGACTGAATGAAAGGAGCTGGCATCTCACTCTCTTTGAATCTTCTTTATCATGCTAAGAGGAGCAGGAAAAAGCAAAAAATTTCAGAATTGCACCTTGCAATGTGGAGAAATTACTGTTTGTGCATTTACAATATTCATTGATTTTTGCCATTGAAAAACATCATGTTATTCATATACCAGAAATGATTGAAGCTACTGACTGAATGAAAGGAGCTGGCATCTCACTCTCTTTGAATCTTCTTTATCATGCTAAGAGGAGCAGGAAAAAGCAAAAAATTTCAGAATTGCACCTTGCAATGCGGAGAAATTACTGTTTGTGCATTTACAATATTCATTGATTTTTGCCATTGAAAAACGTCCAGAAATGATTGAAGCTACTGACTGAATGAAAGGAGCTGGCATCTCACTCTCTTTGAATCTTCTTTATCATGCTAAGAGGAGCAGGAAAAAGCAAAAAATTTCAGAATTGCACCTTGCAATGCGGAGAAATTACTGTTTGTGCTTTTACAATATTCATTGATTTTTGCCATTGAAAAACATCATGTTATTCATATACCAGAAATGTTTGAAGCTACTGACTGAATGAAAGGAGCTGGCATCTCACTCTCTTTGAATCTTCTTTATCATGCTAAGAGGAGCAGGAAAAAGCAAAAAATTTCAGAATTGCACCTTGCAATGCGGAGAAATTACTGTTTGTGCATTTACAATATTCATTGATTTTTGCCATTGAAAAACGTCCAGAAATGATTGAAGCTACTGACTGAATGAATGGAGCTGGCATCTCACTCTCTTTGAATCTTCTTTATCATGCTAAGAGGAGCAGGAAAAAGCAAAAAATTTCAGAATTGCACCTTGCAATGCGGAGAAATTACTGTTTGTGCATTTACAATATTCATTGATTTTTGCCATTGAAAAACGTCCAGAAATGATTGAAGCTACTGACTGAATGAAAGGAGCTGGCATCTCACTCTCTTTGAATCTTCTTTATCATGCTAAGAGGAGCAGGAAAAAGCAAAAAATTTCAGAATTGCAACTTGCAATGCGGAGAAATTACTGTTTGTGCATTTACAATATTCATTGATTTTTGCCATTGAAAAACATCATGTTATTCATATACCAGAAATGATTGAAGCTACTGACTGAATGAAAGGAGCTGGCATCTCACTCTCTTTGAATCTTCTTTATCATGCTAAGAGGAGCAGGAAAAAGCAAAAAATTTCAGAATTGCACCTTGCAATGCGGAGAAATTACTGTTTGTGCATTTACAATATTCATTGATTTTTGCCATTGAAAAACGTCCAGAAATAATTGAAGCTACTGACTGAATGAAAGGAGCTGGCATCTCACTCTCTTTGAATCTTCTTTATCATGCTAAGAGGAGCAGGAAAAAGCAAAAAATTTCAGAATTGCACCATGCAATGCGGAGAAATTACTGTTTGTGCTTTTACAATATTCATTGATTTTTGCCATTGAAAAACATGTTATTCATATACCAGAAATGTTTGAAGCTACTGACTGAATGAAAGGAGCTGGCATCTCACTCTCTTTGAATCTTCTTTATCATGCTAAGAGGAGCAGGAAAAAGCAAAAAATTTCAGAATTGCACCTTGCAATGCGGAGAAATTACTGTTTGTGCATTTACAATATTCATTGATTTTTGCCATTGAAAAACGTCCAGAAATGATTGAAGCTACTGACTGAATGAAAGGAGCTGGCATCTCACTCTCTTTGAATCTTCTTTATCATGCTAAGAGGAGCAGGAAAAAGCAAAAAATTTCAGAATTGCACCTTGCAATGCGGAGAAATTACTGTTTGTGCATTTACAATATTCATTGATTTTTGCCATTGAAAAACGTCCAGAAATGATTGAAGCTACTGACTGAATGAAAGGAGCTGGCATCTCACTCTCTTTGAATCTTCTTTATCATGCTAAGAGGAGCAGGAAAAAGCAAAAAATTTCAGAATTGCACCTTGCAATGCGGAGAAATTACTGTTTGTGCTTTTACAATATTCATTGATTTTTGCCATTGAAAAACATCATGTTATTCATATACCAGAAATGTTTGAAGCTACTGACTGAATGAAAGGAGCTGGCATCTCACTCTCTTTGAATCTTCTTTATCATGCTAAGAGGAGCAGGAAAAAGCAAAAAATTTCAGAATTGCACCTTGCAATGCGGAGAAATTACTGTTTGTGCATTTACAATATTCATTGATTTTTGCCATTGAAAAACGTCCAGAAATGATTGAAGCTACTGACTGAATGAAAGGAGCTGGCATCTCACTCTCTTTGAATCTTCTTTATCATGCTAAGAGGAGCAGGAAAAAGCAAAAAATTTCAGAATTGCACCTTGCAATGCGGAGAAATTACTGTTTGTGCATTTACAATATTCATTGATTTTTGCCATTGAAAAACGTCCAGAAATGATTGAAGCTACTGACTGAATGAAAGGAGCTGGCATCTCACTCTCTTTGAATCTTCTTTATCATGCTAAGAGGAGCAGGAAAAAGCAAAAAATTTCAGAATTGCAACTTGCAATGCGGAGAAATTACTGTTTGTGCATTTACAATATTCATTGATTTTTGCCATTGAAAAACATCATGTTATTCATATACCAGAAATGATTGAAGCTACTGACTGAATGAAAGGAGCTGGCATCTCACTCTCTTTGAATCTTCTTTATCATGCTAAGAGGAGCAGGAAAAAGCAAAAAATTTCAGAATTGCACCTTGCAATGCGGAGAAATTACTGTTTGTGCATTTACAATATTCATTGATTTTTGCCATTGAAAAACGTCCAGAAATGATTGAAGCTACTGACTGAATGAAAGGAGCTGGCATCTCACTCTCTTTGAATCTTCTTTATCATGCTAAGAGGAGCAGGAAAAAGCAAAAAATTTCAGAATTGCACCTTGCAATGCGGAGAAATTACTGTTTGTGCTTTTACAATATTCATTGATTTTTGCCATTGAAAAACATCATGTTATTCATATACCAGAAATGTTTGAAGCTACTGACTGAATGAAAGGAGCTGGCATCTCACTCTCTTTGAATCTTCTTTATCATGCTAAGAGGAGCAGGAAAAAGCAAAAAATTTCAGAATTGCACCTTGCAATGCGGAGAAATTACTGTTTGTGCATTTACAATATTCATTGATTTTTGCCATTGAAAAACGTCCAGAAATGATTGAAGCTACTGACTGAATGAAAGGAGCTGGCATCTCACTCTCTTTGAATCTTCTTTATCATGCTAAGAGGAGCAGGAAAAAGCAAAAAATTTCAGAATTGCACCTTGCAATGCGGAGAAATTACTGTTTGTGCATTTACAATATTCATTGATTTTTGCCATTGAAAAACGTCCAGAAATGATTGAAGCTACTGACTGAATGAAAGGAGCTGGCATCTCACTCTCTTTGAATCTTCTTTATCATGCTAAGAGGAGCAGGAAAAAGCAAAAAATTTCAGAATTGCACCTTGCAATGCGGAGAAATTACTGTTTGTGCATTTACAATATTCATTGATTTTTGCCATTGAAAAACATCATGTTATTCATATACCAGAAATGATTGAAGCTACTGACTGAATGAAAGGAGCTGGCATCTTACTCTCTTTGAATCTTCTTTGTCATGCTAAGAGGAGCAGGAAAAAGCAAAAAATTTCAGAATTGCACCTTGCAATGCGGAGAAATTACTGTTTGTGCATTTACAATATTCATTGATTTTTGCCATTGAAAAACGTCCAGAAATGATTGAAGCTACTGACTGAATGAAAGGAGCTGGCATCTCACTCTCTTTGAATCTTCTTTATCATGCTAAGAGGAGCAGGAAAAAGCAAAAAATTTCAGAATTGCACCTTGCAATGCGGAGAAATTACTGTTTGTGCATTTACAATATTCATTGATTTTTGCCATTGAAAAACGTCCAGAAATGATTGAAGCTACTGACTGAATGAAAGGAGCTGGCATCTCACTCTCTTTGAATCTTCTTTATCATGCTAAGAGGAGCAGGAAAAAGCAAAAAATTTCAGAATTGCACCTTGCAATGCGGAGAAATTACTGTTTGTGCATTTACAATATTCATTGATTTTTGCCATTGAAAAACATCATGTTATTCATATACCAGAAATGTTTGAAGCTACTGACTGAATGAAAGGAGCTGGCATCTCACTCTCTTTGAATCTTCTTTATCATGCTAAGAGGAGCAGGAAAAAGCAAAAAATTTCAGAATTGCACCTTGCAATGCGGAGAAATTACTGTTTGTGCTTTTACAATATTCATTGATTTTTGCCATTGAAAAACATCATGTTATTCATATACCAGAAATGTTTGAAGCTACTGACTGAATGAAAGGAGCTGGCATCTCACTCTCTTTGAATCTTCTTTATCATGCTAAGAGGAGCAGGAAAAAGCAAAAAATTTCAGAATTGCACCTTGCAATGCGGAGAAATTACTGTTTCTGCATTTACAATATTCATTGATTTTTGCCATTGAAAAACGTCCAGAAATGATTGAAGCTACTGACTGAATGAAAGGAGCTGGCATCTCACTCTCTTTGAATCTTCTTTATCATGCTAAGAGGAGCAGGAAAAAGCAAAAAATTTCAGAATTGCACCTTGCAATGCGGAGAAATTACTGTTTGTGCATTTACAATATTCATTGATTTTTGCCATTGAAAAACGTCCAGAAATGATTGAAGCTACTGACTGAATGAAAGGAGCTGGCATCTCACTCTCTTTGAATCTTCTTTATCATGCTAAGAGGAGCAGGAAAAAGCAAAAAATTTCAGAATTGCACCTTGCAATGCGGAGAAATTACTGTTTGTGCATTTACAATATTCATTGATTTTTGCCATTGAAAAACATCATGTTATTCATATACCAGAAATGATTGAAGCTACTGACTGAATGAAAGGAGCTGGCATCTTACTCTCTTTGAATCTTCTTTGTCATGCTAAGAGGAGCAGGAAAAAGCAAAAAATTTCAGAATTGCACCTTGCAATGCGGAGAAATTACTGTTTGTGCATTTACAATATTCATTGATTTTTGCCATTGAAAAACGTCCAGAAATGATTGAAGCTACTGACTGAATGAAAGGAGCTGGCATCTCACTCTCTTTGAATCTTCTTTATCATGCTAAGAGGAGCAGGAAAAAGCAAAAAATTTCAGAATTGCACCTTGCAATGCGGAGAAATTACTGTTTGTGCATTTACAATATTCATTGATTTTTGCCATTGAAAAACGTCCAGAAATGATTGAAGCTACTGACTGAATGAAAGGAGCTGGCATCTCACTCTCTTTGAATCTTCTTTATCATGCTAAGAGGAGCAGGAAAAAGCAAAAAATTTCAGAATTGCACCTTGCAATGCGGAGAAATTACTGTTTGTGCATTTACAATATTCATTGATTTTTGCCATTGAAAAACATCATGTTATTCATATACCAGAAATGTTTGAAGCTACTGACTGAATGAAAGGAGCTGGCATCTCACTCTCTTTGAATCTTCTTTATCATGCTAAGAGGAGCAGGAAAAAGCAAAAAATTTCAGAATTGCACCTTGCAATGCGGAGAAATTACTGTTTGTGCATTTACAATATTCATTGATTTTTGCCATTGAAAAACGTCCAGAAATGATTGAAGCTACTGACTGAATGAAAGGAGCTGGCATCTCATTCTCTTTGAATCTTCTTTATCATGCTAAGAGGAGCAGGAAAAAAGCAAAAAATTTCAGAATTGCACCTTGCAATGCGGAGAAATTACTGTTTGTGCATTTACAATATTCATTGATTTTTGCCATTGAAAAACGTCCAGAAATGATTGAAGCTACTGACTGAATGAAAGGAGCTGGCATCTCACTCTCTTTGAATCTTCTTTATCATGCTAAGAGGAGCAGGAAAAAGCAAAAAATTTCAGAATTGCACCTTGCAATGCGGAGAAATTACTCTTTGTGCATTTACAATATTCATTGATTTTTGCCATTGAAAAACATCATGTTATTCATATACCAGAAATGTTTGAAGCTACTGACTGAATGAAAGGAGCTGGCATCTCACTCTCTTTGAATCTTCTTTATCATGCTAAGAGGAGCAGGAAAAAGCAAAAAATTTCAGAATTGCACCTTGCAATGCGGAGAAATTACTGTTTGTGCATTTACAATATTCATTGATTTTTGCCATTGAAAAACATCATGTTATTCATATACCAGAAATGTTTGAAGCTACTGACTGAATGAAAGGAGCTGGCATCTCACTCTCTTTGAATCTTCTTTATCATGCTAAGAGGAGCAGGAAAAAGCAAAAAATTTCAGAATTGCACCTTGCAATGTGGAGAAATTACTGTTTGTGCATTTACAATATTCATTGATTTTTACCATTGAAAAACGTCCAGAAATGATTGAAGCTACTGACTGAATGAAAGTAGCTGGCATCTCACTCTCTTTGAATCTTCTTTATCATGCTGAGGAGCAGGAAAAAGCAAAAAATTTCAGACTTGCACCTTGCAATGCGGAGAAATTACTGTTTGTGCATTTACAATATTCATTGATTTTTGCCATTGAAAAACATCATGTTATTCATATACCAGAAATGTTTGAAGCTACTGACTGAATGAAAGGAGCTGGCATCTCACTCTCTTTGAATCTTCTTTATCATGCTAAGAGGAGCAGGAAAAAGCAAAAAATTTCAGAATTGCACCTTGCAATGCGGAGAAATTACTGTTTGTGCATTTACAATATTCATTGATTTTTGCCATTGAAAAACGTCCAGAAATGATTGAAGCTACTGACTGAATGAAAGGAGCTGGCATCTCACTCTCTTTGAATCTTCTTTATCATGCTAAGAGGAGCAGGAAAAAGCAAAAAATTTCAGAATTGCACCTTGCAATGCGGAGAAATTACTGTTTGTGCATTTACAATATTCATTGATTTTTGCCATTGAAAAACGTCCAGAAATGATTGAAGCTACTGACTGAATGAAAGGAGCTGGCATCTCACTCTCTTTGAATCTTCTTTATCATGCTAAGAGGAGCAGGAAAAATCAAAAAATTTCAGAATTGCACCTTGCAATGCGGAGAAATTACTGTTTGTGCATTTACAATATTCAATGATTTTTGCCATTGAAAAACATGTTATTCATATACCAGAAATGTTTGAAGCTACTGACTGAATGAAAGGAGCTGGCACCTCACTCTCTTTGAATCTTCTTTATCATGCTAAGAGGAGCGGGAAAAAGCAAAAAATTTCAGAATTGCACCTTGCAATGCGGAGAAATTACTGTTTGTGCATTTACAATATTCATTGATTTTTGCCATTGAAAAACATCCAGAAATGATTGAAGGTACTGACTGAATGAAAGGAGCTGGCATCTCACTCTCTTTGAATCTTCTTTATCATGCTAAGAGGAGCAGGAAAAAGCAAAAAATTTCAGAATTGCACCTTGCAATGCGGAGAAATTACTGTTTGTGCATTTACAATATTCATTGATATTTGCCATTGAAAAACGTCCAGAAATGATTGAAGCTACTGACTGAATGAAAGGAGCTGGCATCTCACTCTCTTTGAATCTTCTTTATCATGCTAAGAGGAGCAGGAAAAAGCAAAAAATTTCAGAATTGCACCTTGCAATGCGGAGAAATTACAGTTTGTGCATTTACAATATTCATTGATTTTTGCCATTGAAAAACATCCAGAAATGATTGAAGCTACTGACTGAATGAAAGGAGCTGGCATCTCACTCTCTTTGAATCTTCTTTATCATGCTAAGAGGAGCAGGAAAAAGCAAAAAATTTCAGAATTGCACCTTGCAATGCGGAGAAATTACTGTTTGTGCATTTACAATATTCATTGATTTTTGCCATTGAAAAACGTCCAGAAATGATTGAAGCTACTGACTGAATGAAAGGAGCTGGCATCTCACTCTCTTTGAATCTTCTTTATCATGCTAAGAGGAGCAGGAAAAAGCAAAAAATTTCAGAATTGCACCTTGCAATGCGGAGAAATTACTGTTTGTGCATTTACAATATTCATTGATTTTTGCCATTGAAAAACATCATGTTATTCATATACCAGAAATGATAGAAGCTACTGACTGAATGAAAGGAGCTGGCATCTTACTCTCTTTGAATCTTCTTTGTCATGCTAAGAGGAGCAGGAAAAAGCAAAAAATTTCAGAATTGCACCTTGCAATGCGGAGAAATTACTGTTTGTGCATTTACAATATTCATTGATTTTTGCCATTGAAAAACGTCCAGAAATGATTGAAGCTACTGACTGAATGAAAGGAGCTGGCATCTCACTCTCTTTGAATCTTCTTTATCATGCTAAGAGGAGCAGGAAAAAGCAAAAAATTTCAGAATTGCACCTTGCAATGCGGAGAAATTACTGTTTGTGCATTTACAATATTCATTGATTTTTGCCATTGAAAAACATCATGTTATTCATATACCAGAAATGTTTGAAGCTACTGACTGAATGAAAGGAGCTGGCATCTCACTCTCTTTGAATCTTCTTTATCATGCTTAGAGGAGCAGGAAAAAGCAAAAAATTTCAGAATTGCACCTTGCAATGTGGAGAAATTACTGTTTGTGCATTTACAATATTCATTGATTTTTACCATTGAAAAACGTCCAGAAATGATTGAAGCTACTGACTGAATGAAAGTAGCTGGCATCTCACTCTCTTTGAATCTTCTTTATCATGCTAAGAGGAGCAGGAAAAAGCAAAAAATTTCAGAATTGCACCTTGCAATCCAGAGAAATTACTGTTTGTGCATTTACAATATTCATTGATTTTTGCCATTGAAAAACATCATGTTATTCATATACCAGAAATGTTTGAAGCTACTGACTGAATGAAAGGAGCTGGCATCTCACTCTCTTTGAATCTTCTTTATCATGCTAAGAGGAGCAGGAAAAAGCAAAAAATTTCAGAATTGCACCTTGCAATGTGGAGAAATTACTGTTTGTGCATTTACAATATTCATTGATTTTTACCATTGAAAAACGTCCAGAAATGATTGAAGCTACTGACTGAATGAAAGTAGCTGGCATCTCACTCTCTTTGAATCTTCTTTATCATGCTAAGAGGAGCAGGAAAAAGCAAAAAATTTCAGACTTGCACCTTGCAATGCGGAGAAATTACTGTTTGTGCATTTACAATATTCATTGATTTTTGCCATTGAAAAACATCATGTTATTCATATACCAGAAATGTTTGAAGCTACTGACTGAATGAAAGGAGCTGGCATCTCACTCTCTTTGAATCTTCTTTATCATGCTAAGAGGAGCAGGAAAAAGCAAAAAATTTCAGAATTGCACCTTGCAATGCGGAGAAATTACTGTTTGTGCATTTACAATATTCATTGATTTTTGCCATTGAAAAACGTCCAGAAATGATTGAAGCTACTGACTGAATGAAAGGAGCTGGCATCTCACTCTCTTTGAATCTTGTTTATCATGCTAAGAGGAGCAGGAAAAAGCAAAAAATTTCAGAATTGCACCTTGCAATGCGGAGAAATTACTGTTTGTGCATTTACAATATTCATTGATTTTTGCCATTGAAAAACGTCCAGAAATGATTGAAGCTACTGACTGAATGAAAGGAGCTGGCATCTCACTCTCTTTGAATCTTCTTTATCATGCTAAGAGGAGCAGGAAAAAGCAAAAAATTTCAGAATTGCACCTTGCAATGCGGAGAAATTACTGTTTGTGCATTTACAATATTCATTGATTTTTGCCATTGAAAAACATCATGTTATTCATATACCAGAAATGATTGAAGCTACTGACTGAATGAAAGGAGCTGGCATCTCACTCTCTTTGAATCTTCTTTATCATGCTAAGAGGAGCAGGAAAAAGCAAAAAATTTCAGAATTGCACCTTGCAATGCGGAGAAATTACTGTTTGTGCATTTACAATATTCATTGATTTTTGCCATTGAAAAACGTCCAGAAATGTTTGAAGCTACTGACTGAATGAAAGGAGCTGGCATCTCACTCTCTTTGAATCTTCTTTATCATGCTAGGATTAGCAGGAAAAAGCAAAAAATTTCAGAATTGCACCTTGCAATGTGGAGATATTACTGTTTGTGCATTTACAATATTCATTGATTTTTGCCATTGAAAAACGTCCAGAAATGTTTGAAGCTACTGACTGAATGAAAGGAGCTGGCATCTCACTCTCTTTGAATCTTCTTTATCATGCTAGGAGTAGCAGGAAAAAGCAAAAAATTTCAGAATTGCACCTTGCAATGTGGAGATATTACTGTTTGTGCATTTACAATATTCATTGATTTTTGCCATTGAAAAACATCCAGAAATGTTTGAAGCTACTGACTGAATGAAAGGAGCTGGCATCTCACTCTCTTTGAATCTTCTTTATCATGCTAGGATTAGCAGGAAAAAGAAAAAAATTTCAGAATTGCACCTTGCAATGTGGAGATATTACTGTTTGTGCATTTACAATATTCATTGATTTTTGCCATTGAAAAACATCATGTTATTCATATACCAGAAATGTTTGAAGCTACTGACTGAATGAAAGGAGCTGACATCTCACTCTCTTTGAATCTTCTTTATCATGCTAGGATTAGCAGGAAAAAGCAAAAAATTTCAGAATTGCACCTTGCAATGTGGAGATATTACTGTTTGTGCATTTACAATATTCATTGATTTTTGCCATTGAAAAACGTCCAGAAATGTTTGAAGCTACTGACTGAATGAAAGGAGCTGGCATCTCACTCTATTTGAATCTTCTTTATCATCCTAGGATTAGCAGGAAAAAGCAAAAAATTTCAGCATTGCACCTTGCAATGTGGAGATATTACTGTTTGTGCATTTACAATATTCATTGATTTTTGCCATTGAAAAACATCCAGAAATGTTTATACCAGAAATGTTTGAAGCTACTGACTGAATGAAAGGAGCTGGCATCTCACTCTCTTTGAATCTTCTTTATCATGCTAAGAGGAGCAGGAAAAAGCAAAAAATTTCAGAATTGCACTTTGCAATGCGGAGAAATTACTGTTTGTGCATTTACAATATTCATTGATTTTTGCCATTGAAAAACGTCCAGAAATGACTGAAGCTACTGACTGAATGAAAGGAGCTGGCATCTCACTCTCTTTGAATCTTCTTTATCATGCTAAGAGGAGCAGGAAAAAGCAAAAAATTTCAGAATTGCATCTTGCAATGCGGAGAAATTACTGTTTGTGCATTTACAATATTCATTGATTTTTGCCATTGAAAAACGTCCAGAAATGATTGAAGCTACTGACTGAATGAAAGGAGCTGGCATCTCACTCTCTTTGAATCTTCTTTATCATGCTAAGAGGAGCAGGAAAAAGCAAAAAATTTCAGAATTGCACCTTGCAATGCGGAGAAATTACTGTTTGTGCATTTACAATATTCATTGATTTTTGCCATTGAAAAACATCATGTTATTCATATACCAGAAATGATTGAAGCTACTGACTGAATGAAAGGAGCTGGCATCTCACTCTCTTTGAATCTTCTTTATCATGCTAAGAGGAGCAGGAAAAAGCAAAAAATTTCAGAATTGCACTTTGCAATGCGGAGAAATTACTGTTTGTGCATTTACAATATTCATTGATTTTTGCCATTGAAAAACATCCAGAAATGATTGAAGCTACTGACTGAATGAAAGGAGCTGGCATCTCACTCTCTTTGAATCTTCTTTATCATGCTAAGAGGAGCAGGAAAAAGCAAAAAATTTCAGAATTGCACCTTGCAATGCGGAGAAATTACTGTTTGTGCATTTACAATATTCATTGATTTTTGCCATTGAAAAACGTCCAGAAATGATTGAAGCTACTGACTGAATGAAAGGAGCTGGCATCTCACTCTCTTTGAATCTTCTTTATCATGCTAGGATTAGCAGGAAAAAGCAAAAAATTTCAGAATTGCACCTTGCAATGTGGAGATATTACTGTTTGTGCATTTACAATATTCATTGAATTTTGCCATTGAAAAACGTCCAGAAATGTTTGAAGCTACTGACTGAATGAAAGGAGCTGGCATCTCACTCTATTTGAATCTTCTTTATCATGCTAGGATTAGCAGGAAAAAGCAAAAAATTTCAGAATTGCACCTTGCAATGTGGAGATATTACTGTTTGTGCATTTACAATATTCATTGATTTTTGCCATTGAAAAACGTCCAGAAATGTTTATACCAGAAATGTTTGAAGCTACTGACTGAATGAAAGGAGCTGGCATCTCACTCTCTTTGAATCTTCTTTATCATGCTAAGAGGAGCAGGAAAAAGCAAAAAATTTCAGAATTGCACCTTGCAATGCGGAGAAATTACTTTTTGTGCATTTACAATATTCATTGATTTTTGACATTGAAAAACGTCCAGAAATGACTGAAGCTACTGACTGAATGAAAGGAGCTGGCATCTCACTCTCTTTGAATCTTCTTTACCATGCTAAGAGGAGCAGGAAAAAGCAAAAAAATTCAGAATTGCACCTTGCAATGCGGAGAAATTACTGTTTGTGCATTTACAATATTCATTGATTTTTGCCATTGAAAAACGTCCAGAAATGATTGAAGCTACTGACTGAATGAAAGGAGCTGGCATCTCACTCTCTTTGAATCTTCTTTATCATGCTAGGAGTAGCAGGAAAAAGCAAAAAATTTCAGAATTGCACCTTGCAATGTGGAGATATTACTGTTTGTGCATTTACAATATTCATTGATTTTTGCCATTGAAAAATGTCCAGAAATGTTTGAAGCTACTGACTGAATGAAAGGAGCTGGCATCTCACTCTCTTTGAATCTTCTTTATCATGCTAGGATTAGCAGGAAAAAGCAAAAAATTTCAGAATTGCACCTTGCAATGTGGAGATATTACTGTTTGTGCATTTACAATATTCATTGATTTTTGCCATTGAAAAACATCATGTTATTCATATACCAGAAATGTTTGAAGCTACTGACTGAATGAAAGGAGCTGACATCTCACTCTCTTTGAATCTTCTTTATCATGCTAGGATTAGCAGGAAAAAGCAAAAAATTTCAGAATTGCACCTTGCAATGTGGAGATATTACTGTTTGTGCATTTACAATATTCATTGATTTTTGCCAATGAAAAACGTCCAGAAATGTTTGAAGCTACTGACTGAATGAAAGGAGCTGGCATCTCACTCTATTTGAATCTTCTTTATCATGCTAGGATTAGCAGGAAAAAGCAAAAAATTTCAGCATTGCACCTTGCAATGTGGAGATATTACTGTTTGTGCATTTACAATATTCATTGATTTTTGCCATTGAAAAACGTCCAGAAATGTTTATACCAGAAATGTTTGAAGCTACTGACTGAAAGAAAGGAGCTGGCATCTCACTCTCTTTGAATCTTCTTTATCATGCTAAGAGGAGCAGGAAAAAGCAAAAAATTTCAGAATTGCACCTTGCAATGCGGAGAAATTACTGTTTGTGCATTTACAATATTCATTGATTTTTGCCATTGAAAAACGTCCAGAAATGACTGAAGCTACTGACTGAATGAAAGGAGCTGGCATCTCACTCTCTTTGAATCTTCTTTATCATGCTAAGAGGAGCAGGAAAAACCAAAAAATTTCAGAATTGCATCTTGCAATGCGGAGAAATTACTGTTTGTGCATTTACAATATTCATTGATTTTTGCCATTGAAAAACGTCCAGAAATGATTGAAGCTACTGACTGAATGAAAGGAGCTGGCATCTCACTCTCTTTGAATCTTCTTTATCATGCTAAGAGGAGCAGGAAAAAGCAAAAAATTTCAGAATTGCACCTTGCAATGTGGAGAAATTACTGTTTGTGCATTTACAATATTCATTGATTTTTGCCATTGAAAAACGTCCAGAAATGATTGAAGCTACTGACTGAATGAAAGGAGCTGGCATCTCACTCTCTTTGAATCTTCTTTATCATGCTAAGAGGAGCAGGAAAAAGCAAAAAATTTCAGAATTGCACCTTGCAATGCGGAGAAATTACTGTTTGTGCATTTACAATATTCATTGATTTTTGCCATTGAAAAACATCATGTTATTCATATACCAGAAATGATTGAAGCTACTGACTGAATGAAAGGAGCTGGCATCTCACTCTCTTTGAATCTTCTTTATCATGCTAAGAGGAGCAGGAAAAAGCAAAAAATTTCAGAATTGCACTTTGCAATGTGGAGAAATTACTGTTTGTGCATTTACAATATTCATTGATTTTTGCCATTGAAAAACATCCAGAAATGATTGAAGCTACTGACTGAATGAAAGGAGCTGGCATCTCACTCTCTTTGAATCTTCTTTATCATGCTAAGAGGAGCAGGAAAAAGCAAAAAATTTCAGAATTGCACCTTGCAATGCGGAGAAATTACTGTTTGTGCATTTACAATATTCATTGATTTTTGCCATTGAAAAACGTCCAGAAATGATTGAAGCTACTGACTGAATGAAAGGAGCTGGCATCTCACTCTCTTTGAATCTTCTTTATCATGCTAGGATTAGCAGGAAAAAGCAAAAAATTTCAGAATTGCACCTTGCAATGTGGAGATATTACTGTTTGTGCATTTACAATATTCATTGAATTTTGCCATTGAAAAACGTCCAGAAATGTTTGAAGCTACTGACTGAATGAAAGGAGCTGGCATCTCACTCTATTTGAATCTTCTTTATCATGCTAGGATTAGCAGGAAAAAGCAAAAAATTTCAGCATTGCACCTTGCAATGTGGAGATATTACTGTTTGTGCATTTACAATATTCATTGATTTTTGCCATTGAAAAACGTCCAGAAATGTTTATACCAGAAATGTTTGAAGCTACTGACTGAAAGAAAGGAGCTGGCATCTCACTCTCTTTGAATCTTCTTTATCATGCTAAGAGGAGCAGGAAAAAGCAAAAAATTTCAGAATTGCACCTTGCAATGCGGAGAAATTACTGTTTGTGCATTTACAATATTCATTGATTTTTGCCATTGAAAAACGTCCAGAAATGACTGAAGCTACTGACTGAATGAAAGGAGCTGGCATCTCACTCTCTTTGAATCTTCTTTATCATGCTAAGAGGAGCAGGAAAAACCAAAAAATTTCAGAATTGCATCTTGCAATGCGGAGAAATTACTGTTTGTGCATTTACAATATTCATTGATTTTTGCCATTGAAAAACGTCCAGAAATGATTGAAGCTACTGACTGAATGAAAGGAGCTGGCATCTCACTCTCTTTGAATCTTCTTTATCATGCTAAGAGGAGCAGGAAAAAGCAAAAAATTTCAGAATTGCACCTTGCAATGTGGAGAAATTACTGTTTGTGCATTTACAATATTCATTGATTTTTGCCATTGAAAAACGTCCAGAAATGATTGAAGCTACTGACTGAATGAAAGGAGCTGGCATCTCACTCTCTTTGAATCTTCTTTATCATGCTAAGAGGAGCAGGAAAAAGCAAAAAATTTCAGAATTGCACCTTGCAATGCGGAGAAATTACTGTTTGTGCATTTACAATATTCATTGATTTTTGCCATTGAAAAACATCATGTTATTCATATACCAGAAATGATTGAAGCTACTGACTGAATGAAAGGAGCTGGCATCTCACTCTCTTTGAATCTTCTTTATCATGCTAAGAGGAGCAGGAAAAAGCAAAAAATTTCAGAATTGCACTTTGCAATGTGGAGAAATTACTGTTTGTGCATTTACAATATTCATTGATTTTTGCCATTGAAAAACATCCAGAAATGATTGAAGCTACTGACTGAATGAAAGGAGCTGGCATCTCACTCTCTTTGAATCTTCTTTATCATGCTAAGAGGAGCAGGAAAAAGCAAAAAATTTCAGAATTGCACCTTGCAATGCGGAGAAATTACTGTTTGTGCATTTACAATATTCATTGATTTTTGCCATTGAAAAACGTCCAGAAATGATTGAAGCTACTGACTGAATGAAAGGAGCTGGCATCTCACTCTCTTTGAATCTTCTTTATCATGCTAGGATTAGCAGGAAAAAGCAAAAAATTTCAGAATTGCACCTTGCAATGTGGAGATATTACTGTTTGTGCATTTACAATATTCATTGAATTTTGCCATTGAAAAACGTCCAGAAATGTTTGAAGCTACTGACTGAATGAAAGGAGCTGGCATCTCACTCTATTTGAATCTTCTTTATCATGCTAGGATTAGCAGGAAAAAGCAAAAAATTTCAGAATTGCACCTTGCAATGTGGAGATATTACTGTTTGTGCATTTACAATATTCATTGATTTTTGCCATTGAAAAACGTCCAGAAATGTTTATACCAGAAATGTTTGAAGCTACTGACTGAATGAAAGGAGCTGGCATCTCACTCTCTTTGAATCTTCTTTATCATGCTAAGAGGAGCAGGAAAAAGCAAAAAATTTCAGAATTGCACCTTGCAATGCGGAGAAATTACTTTTTGTGCATTTACAATATTCATTGATTTTTGACATTGAAAAACGTCCAGAAATGACTGAAGCTACTGACTGAATGAAAGGAGCTGGCATCTCACTCTCTTTGAATCTTCTTTACCATGCTAAGAGGAGCAGGAAAAAGCAAAAAAATTCAGAATTGCACCTTGCAATGCGGAGAAATTACTGTTTGTGCATTTACAATATTCATTGATTTTTGCCATTGAAAAACGTCCAGAAATGATTGAAGCTACTGACTGAATGAAAGGAGCTGGCATCTCACTCTCTTTGAATCTTCTTTATCATGCTAGGAGTAGCAGGAAAAAGCAAAAAATTTCAGAATTGCACCTTGCAATGTGGAGATATTACTGTTTGTGCATTTACAATATTCATTGATTTTTGCCATTGAAAAATGTCCAGAAATGTTTGAAGCTACTGACTGAATGAAAGGAGCTGGCATCTCACTCTCTTTGAATCTTCTTTATCATGCTAGGATTAGCAGGAAAAAGCAAAAAATTTCAGAATTGCACCTTGCAATGTGGAGATATTACTGTTTGTGCATTTACAATATTCATTGATTTTTGCCATTGAAAAACATCATGTTATTCATATACCAGAAATGTTTGAAGCTACTGACTGAATGAAAGGAGCTGACATCTCACTCTCTTTGAATCTTCTTTATCATGCTAGGATTAGCAGGAAAAAGCAAAAAATTTCAGAATTGCACCTTGCAATGTGGAGATATTACTGTTTGTGCATTTACAATATTCATTGATTTTTGCCAATGAAAAACGTCCAGAAATGTTTGAAGCTACTGACTGAATGAAAGGAGCTGGCATCTCACTCTATTTGAATCTTCTTTATCATGCTAGGATTAGCAGGAAAAAGCAAAAAATTTCAGCATTGCACCTTGCAATGTGGAGATATTACTGTTTGTGCATTTACAATATTCATTGATTTTTGCCATTGAAAAACGTCCAGAAATGTTTATACCAGAAATGTTTGAAGCTACTGACTGAAAGAAAGGAGCTGGCATCTCACTCTCTTTGAATCTTCTTTATCATGCTAAGAGGAGCAGGAAAAAGCAAAAAATTTCAGAATTGCACCTTGCAATGCGGAGAAATTACTGTTTGTGCATTTACAATATTCATTGATTTTTGCCATTGAAAAACGTCCAGAAATGACTGAAGCTACTGACTGAATGAAAGGAGCTGGCATCTCACTCTCTTTGAATCTTCTTTATCATGCTAAGAGGAGCAGGAAAAACCAAAAAATTTCAGAATTGCATCTTGCAATGCGGAGAAATTACTGTTTGTGCATTTACAATATTCATTGATTTTTGCCATTGAAAAACGTCCAGAAATGATTGAAGCTACTGACTGAATGAAAGGAGCTGGCATCTCACTCTCTTTGAATCTTCTTTATCATGCTAAGAGGAGCAGGAAAAAGCAAAAAATTTCAGAATTGCACCATGCAATGTGGAGAAATTACTGTTTGTGCATTTACAATATTCATTGATTTTTGCCATTGAAAAACATCATGTTATTCATATACCAGAAATGATTGAAGCTACTGACTGAATGAAAGGAGCTGGCATCTCACTCTCTTTGAATCTTCTTTATCATGCTAAGAGGAGCAGGAAAAAGCAAAAAATTTCAGAATTGCACCTTGCAATGCGGAGAAATTACTGTTTGTGCATTTACAATATTCATTGATTTTTGCCATTGAAAAACATCCAGAAATGATTGAAGCTACTGACTGAATGAAAGGAGCTGGCATCTCACTCTCTTTGAATCTTCTTTATCATGCTAAGAGGAGCAGGAAAAAGCAAAAAATTTCAGAATTGCACCTTGCAATGCGGAGAAATTACTGTTTGTGCATTTACAATATTCATTGATTTTTGCCATTGAAAAACGTCCAGAAATGATTGAAGCTACTGACTGAATGAAAGGAGCTGGCATCTCACTCTCTTTGAATCTTCTTTATCATGCTAGGATTAGCAGGAAAAAGCAAAAAATTTCAGAATTGCACCTGGCAATGTGGAGATATTACTGTTTGTGCATTTACAATATTCATTGAATTTTGCCATTGAAAAACGTCCAGAAATGTTTGAAGCTACTGACTGAATGAAAGGAGCTGGCATCTCACTCTATTTGAATCTTCTTTATCATGCTAGGATTAGCAGGAAAAAGCAAAAAATTTCAGAATTGCACCTTGCAATGTGGAGATATTACTGTTTGTGCATTTACAATATTCATTGATTTTTGCCATTGAAAAACGTCCAGAAATGTTTATACCAGAAATGTTTGAAGCTACTGACTGAATGAAAGGAGCTGGCATCTCACTCTCTTTGAATCTTCTTTATCATGCTAAGAGGAGCAGGAAAAAGCAAAAAATTTCAGAATTGCACCTTGCAATGCGGAGAAATTACTGTTTGTGCATTTACAATATTCATTGATTTTTGCCATTGAAAAACGTCCAGAAATGACTGAAGCTACTGACTGAATGAAAGGAGCTGGCATCTCACTCTCTTTGAATCTTCTTTATCATGCTAAGAGGAGCAGGAAAAAGCAAAAAATTTCAGAATTGCACCTTGCAATGCGGAGAAATTACAGTTTGTGCATTTACAATATTCATTGATTTTTGCCATTGAAAAACGTCCAGAAATGATTGAAGCTACTGACTGAATGAAAGGAGCTGGCATCTCACTCTCTTTGAATCTTCTTTATCATGCTAAGAGGAGCAGGAAAAAGCAAAAAATTTCAGAATTGCACCTTGCAATGCGGAGAAATTACTGTTTGTGCATTTACAATATTCATTGATTTTTGCCATTGAAAAACATCATGTTATTCATATACCAGAAATGATTGAAGCTACTGACTGAATGAAAGGAGCTGGCATCTCACTCTCTTTGAATCTTCTTTATCATGCTAAGAGGAGCAGGAAAAAGCAAAAAATTTCAGAATTGCACCTTGCAATGCGGAGAAATTACTGTTTGTGCATTTACAATATTCATTGATTTTTGCCATTGAAAAACGTCCAGAAATGATTGAAGCTACTGACTGAATGAAAGGAGCTGGCATCTCACTCTCTTTGAATCTTCTTTATCATGCTAAGAGGAGCAGGAAAAAGCAAAAAATTTCAGAATTGCACCTTGCAATGCGGAGAAATTACTGTTTGTGCATTTACAATATTCATTGATTTTTGCCATTGAAAAACATCATGTTATTCATATACCAGAAATGATTGAAGCTACTGACTGAATGAAAGGAGCTGGCATCTCACTCTCTTTGAATCTTCTTTATCATGCTAAGAGGAGCAGGAAAAAGCAAAAAATTTCAGAATTGCACCTTGCAATGCGGAGAAATTACTGTTTGTGCATTTACAATATTCATTGATTTTTGCCATTGAAAAACGTCCAGAAATGACTGAAGCTACTGACTGAATGAAAGGAGCTGGCATCTCACTCTCTTTGAATCTTCTTTATCATGCTAAGAGGAGCAGGAAAAAGCAAAAAATTTCAGAATTGCACCTTGCAATGCGGAGAAATTACAGTTTGTGCATTTACAATATTCATTGATTTTTGCCATTGAAAAACGTCCAGAAATGATTGAAGCTACTGACTGAATGAAAGGAGCTGGCATCTCACTCTCTTTGAATCTTCTTTATCATGCTAAGAGGAGCAGGAAAAAGCAAAAAATTTCAGAATTGCACCTTGCAATGCGGAGAAATTACTGTTTGTGCATTTACAATATTCATTGATTTTTGCCATTGAAAAACATCATGTTATTCATATACCAGAAATGATTGAAGCTACTGACTGAATGAAAGGAGCTGGCATCTCACTCTCTTTGAATCTTCTTTATCATGCTAAGAGGAGCAGGAAAAAGCAAAAAATTTCAGAATTGCACTTTGCAATGCGGAGAAATTACTGTTTGTGCATTTACAATATTCATTGATTTTTGCCATTGAAAAACATCCAGAAATGATTGAAGCTACTGACTGAATGAAAGGAGCTGGCATCTCACTCTCTTTGAATCTTCTTTATCATGCTAAGAGGAGCAGGAAAAAGCAAAAAATTTCAGAATTGCACCTTGCAATGCGGAGAAATTACTGTTTGTGCATTTACAATATTCATTGATTTTTGCCATTGAAAAACGTCCAGAAATGATTGAAGCTACTGACTGAATGAAAGGAGCTGGCATCTCACTCTCTTTGAATCTTCTTTATCATGCTAGGATTAGCAGGAAAAAGCAAAAAATTTCAGAATTGCACCTTGCAATGTGGAGATATTACTGTTTGTGCATTTACAATATTCATTGAATTTTGCCATTGAAAAACGTCCAGAAATGTTTGAAGCTACTGACTGAATGAAAGGAGCTGGCATCTCACTCTATTTGAATCTTCTTTATCATGCTAGGATTAGCAGGAAAAAGCAAAAAATTTCAGAATTGCACCTTGCAATGTGGAGATATTACTGTTTGTGCATTTACAATATTCATTGATTTTTGCCATTGAAAAACGTCCAGAAATGTTTATACCAGAAATGTTTGAAGCTACTGACTGAATGAAAGGAGCTGGCATCTCACTCTCTTTGAATCTTCTTTATCATGCTAAGAGGAGCAGGAAAAAGCAAAAAATTTCAGAATTGCACCTTGCAATGCGGAGAAATTACTTTTTGTGCATTTACAATATTCATTGATTTTTGACATTGAAAAACGTCCAGAAATGACTGAAGCTACTGACTGAATGAAAGGAGCTGGCATCTCACTCTCTTTGAATCTTCTTTACCATGCTAAGAGGAGCAGGAAAAAGCAAAAAAATTCAGAATTGCACCTTGCAATGCGGAGAAATTACTGTTTGTGCATTTACAATATTCATTGATTTTTGCCATTGAAAAACGTCCAGAAATGATTGAAGCTACTGACTGAATGAAAGGAGCTGGCATCTCACTCTCTTTGAATCTTCTTTATCATGCTAGGAGTAGCAGGAAAAAGCAAAAAATTTCAGAATTGCACCTTGCAATGTGGAGATATTACTGTTTGTGCATTTACAATATTCATTGATTTTTGCCATTGAAAAACGTCCAGAAATGTTTGAAGCTACTGACTGAATGAAAGGAGCTGGCATCTCACTCTCTTTGAATCTTCTTTATCATGCTAGGATTAGCAGGAAAAAGCAAAAAATTTCAGCATTGCACCTTGCAATGTGGAGATATTACTGTTTGTGCATTTACAATATTCATTGATTTTTGCCATTGAAAAACGTCCAGAAATGTTTATACCAGAAATGTTTGAAGCTACTGACTGAAAGAAAGGAGCTGGCATCTCACTCTCTTTGAATCTTCTTTATCATGCTAAGAGGAGCAGGAAAAAGCAAAAAATTTCAGAATTGCACCTTGCAATGCGGAGAAATTACTGTTTGTGCATTTACAATATTCATTGATTTTTGCCATTGAAAAACGTCCAGAAATGACTGAAGCTACTGACTGAATGAAAGGAGCTGGCATCTCACTCTCTTTGAATCTTCTTTATCATGCTAAGAGGAGCAGGAAAAACCAAAAAATTTCAGAATTGCATCTTGCAATGCGGAGAAATTACTGTTTGTGCATTTACAATATTCATTGATTTTTGCCATTGAAAAACGTCCAGAAATGATTGAAGCTACTGACTGAATGAAAGGAGCTGGCATCTCACTCTCTTTGAATCTTCTTTATCATGCTAAGAGGAGCAGGAAAAAGCAAAAAATTTCAGAATTGCACCTTGCAATGTGGAGAAATTACTGTTTGTGCATTTACAATATTCATTGATTTTTGCCATTGAAAAACATCATGTTATTCATATACCAGAAATGATTGAAGCTACTGACTGAATGAAAGGAGCTGGCATCTCACTCTCTTTGAATCTTCTTTATCATGCTAAGAGGAGCAGGAAAAAGCAAAAAATTTCAGAATTGCACCTTGCAATGCGGAGAAATTACTGTTTGTGCATTTACAATATTCATTGATTTTTGCCATTGAAAAACGTCCAGAAATGATTGAAGCTACTGACTGAATGAAAGGAGCTGGCATCTCACTCTCTTTGAATCTTCTTTATCATGCTAAGAGGAGCAGGAAAAAGCAAAAAATTTCAGAATTGCACCTTGCAATGCGGAGAAATTACTGTTTGTGCATTTACAATATTCATTGATTTTTGCCATTGAAAAACGTCCAGAAATGATTGAAGCTACTGACTGAATGAAAGGAGCTGGCATCTCACTCTCTTTGAATCTTCTTTATCATGCTAGGATTAGCAGGAAAAAGCAAAAAATTTCAGAATTGCACCTGGCAATGTGGAGATATTACTGTTTGTGCATTTACAATATTCATTGAATTTTGCCATTGAAAAACGTCCAGAAATGTTTGAAGCTACTGACTGAATGAAAGGAGCTGGCATCTCACTCTATTTGAATCTTCTTTATCATGCTAGGATTAGCAGGAAAAAGCAAAAAATTTCAGAATTGCACCTTGCAATGTGGAGATATTACTGTTTGTGCATTTACAATATTCATTGATTTTTGCCATTGAAAAACGTCCAGAAATGTTTGAAGCTACTGACTGAATGAAAGGAGCTGGCATCTCACTCTCTTTGAATCTTCTTTATCATGCTAGGATTAGCAGGAAAAAGCAAAAAATTTCAGAATTGCACCTTGCAATGTGGAGATATTACTGTTTGTGCATTTACAATATTCATTGATTTTTGCCATTGAAAAACATCATGTTATTCATATACCAGAAATGTTTGAAGCTACTGACTGAATGAAAGGAGCTGACATCTCACTCTCTTTGAATCTTCTTTATCATGCTAGGATTAGCAGGAAAAAGCAAAAAATTTCAGAATTGCACCTTGCAATGTGGAGATATTACTGTTTGAGCATTTACAATATTCATTGATTTTTGCCAATGAAAAACGTCCAGAAATGTTTGAAGCTACTGACTGAATGAAAGGAGCTGGCATCTCACTCTATTTGAATCTTCTTTATCATGCTAGGATTAGCAGGAAAAAGCAAAAAATTTCAGCATTGCACCTTGCAATGTGGAGATATTACTGTTTGTGCATTTACAATATTCATTGATTTTTGCCATTGAAAAACGTCCAGAAATGTTTATACCAGAAATGTTTGAAGCTACTGACTGAAAGAAAGGAGCTGGCATCTCACTCTCTTTGAATCTTCTTTATCATGCTAAGAGGAGCAGGAAAAAGCAAAAAATTTCAGAATTGCACCTTGCAATGCGGAGAAATTACTGTTTGTGCATTTACAATATTCATTGATTTTTGCCATTGAAAAACGTCCAGAAATGACTGAAGCTACTGACTGAATGAAAGGAGCTGGCATCTCACTCTCTTTGAATCTTCTTTATCATGCTAAGAGGAGCAGGAAAAACCAAAAAATTTCAGAATTGCATCTTGCAATGCGGAGAAATTACTGTTTGTGCATTTACAATATTCATTGATTTTTGACATTGAAAAACGTCCAGAAATGATTGAAGCTACTGACTGAATGAAAGGAGCTGGCATCTCACTCTCTTTGAATCTTCTTTATCATGCTAAGAGGAGCAGGAAAAAGCAAAAAATTTCAGAATTGCACCTTGCAATGTGGAGAAATTACTGTTTGTGCATTTACAATATTCATTGATTTTTGCCATTGAAAAACATCATGTTATTCATATACCAGAAATGATTGAAGCTACTGACTGAATGAAAGGAGCTGGCATCTCACTCTCTTTGAATCTTCTTTATCATGCTAAGAGGAGCAGGAAAAAGCAAAAAATTTCAGAATTGCACCTTGCAATGCGGAGAAATTACTGTTTGTGCATTTACAATATTCATTGATTTTTGCCATTGAAAAACGTCCAGAAATGATTGAAGCTACTGACTGAATGAAAGGAGCTGGCATCTCACTCTCTTTGAATCTTCTTTATCATGCTAAGAGGAGCAGGAAAAAGCAAAAAATTTCAGAATTGCACCTTGCAATGCGGAGAAATTACTGTTTGTGCATTTACAATATTCATTGATTTTTGCCATTGAAAAACGTCCAGAAATGATTGAAGCTACTGACTGAATGAAAGGAGCTGGCATCTCACTCTCTTTGAATCTTCTTTATCATGCTAGGATTAGCAGGAAAAAGCAAAAAATTTCAGAATTGCACCTGGCAATGTGGAGATATTACTGTTTGTGCATTTACAATATTCATTGAATTTTGCCATTGAAAAACGTCCAGAAATGTTTGAAGCTACTGACTGAATGAAAGGAGCTGGCATCTCACTCTATTTGAATCTTCTTTATCATGCTAGGATTAGCAGGAAAAAGCAAAAAATTTCAGAATTGCACCTTGCAATGTGGAGATATTACTGTTTGTGCATTTACAATATTCATTGATTTTTGCCATTGAAAAACGTCCAGAAATGTTTATACCAGAAATGTTTGAAGCTACTGACTGAATGAAAGGAGCTGGCATCTCACTCTCTTTGAATCTTCTTTATCATGCTAAGAGGAGCAGGAAAAAGCAAAAAATTTCAGAATTGCACCTTGCAATGCGGAGAAATTACTGTTTGTGCATTTACAATATTCATTGATTTTTGCCATTGAAAAACGTCCAGAAATGACTGAAGCTACTGACTGAATGAAAGGAGCTGGCATCTCACTCTCTTTGAATCTTCTTTATCATGCTAAGAGGAGCAGGAAAAAGCAAAAAATTTCAGAATTGCACCTTGCAATGCGGAGAAATTACTGTTTGTGCATTTACAATATTCATTGATTTTTGCCATTGAAAAACGTCCAGAAATGATTGAAGCTACTGACTGAATGAAAGGAGCTGGCATCTCACTCTCTTTGAATCTTCTTTATCATGCTAAGAGGAGCAGGAAAAAGCAAAAAATTTCAGAATTGCACCTTGCAATGCGGAGAAATTACTGTTTGTGCATTTACAATATTCATTGATTTTTGCCATTGAAAAACATCATGTTATTCATATACCAGAAATGATTGAAGCTACTGACTGAATGAAAGGAGCTGGCATCTCACTCTCTTTGAATCTTCTTTATCATGCTAAGAGGAGCAGGAAAAAGCAAAAAATTTCAGAATTGCACCTTGCAATGCGGAGAAATTACTGTTTGTGCATTTACAATATTCATTGATTTTTGCCATTGAAAAACGTCCAGAAATGACTGAAGCTACTGACTGAATGAAAGGAGCTGGCATCTCACTCTCTTTGAATCTTCTTTATCATGCTAAGAGGAGCAGGAAAAAGCAAAAAATTTCAGAATTGCACCTTGCAATGCGGAGAAATTACAGTTTGTGCATTTACAATATTCATTGATTTTTGCCATTGAAAAACGTCCAGAAATGATTGAAGCTACTGACTGAATGAAAGGAGCTGGCATCTCACTCTCTTTGAATCTTCTTTATCATGCTAAGAGGAGCAGGAAAAAGCAAAAAATTTCAGAATTGCACCTTGCAATGCGGAGAAATTACTGTTTGTGCATTTACAATATTCATTGATTTTTGCCATTGAAAAACATCATGTTATTCATATACCAGAAATGATTGAAGCTACTGACTGAATGAAAGGAGCTGGCATCTCACTCTCTTTGAATCTTCTTTATCATGCTAAGAGGAGCAGGAAAAAGCAAAAAATTTCAGAATTGCACTTTGCAATGCGGAGAAATTACTGTTTGTGCATTTACAATATTCATTGATTTTTGCCATTGAAAAACATCCAGAAATGATTGAAGCTACTGACTGAATGAAAGGAGCTGGCATCTCACTCTCTTTGAATCTTCTTTATCATGCTAAGAGGAGCAGGAAAAAGCAAAAAATTTCAGAATTGCACCTTGCAATGCGGAGAAATTACTGTTTGTGCATTTACAATATTCATTGATTTTTGCCATTGAAAAACGTCCAGAAATGATTGAAGCTACTGACTGAATGAAAGGAGCTGGCATCTCACTCTCTTTGAATCTTCTTTATCATGCTAGGATTAGCAGGAAAAAGCAAAAAATTTCAGAATTGCACCTTGCAATGTGGAGATATTACTGTTTGTGCATTTACAATATTCATTGAATTTTGCCATTGAAAAACGTCCAGAAATGTTTGAAGCTACTGACTGAATGAAAGGAGCTGGCATCTCACTCTATTTGAATCTTCTTTATCATGCTATCATTAGCAGGAAAAAGCAAAAAATTTCAGAATTGCACCTTGCAATGTGGAGATATTACTGTTTGTGCATTTACAATATTCATTGATTTTTGCCATTGAAAAACGTCCAGAAATGTTTATACCAGAAATGTTTGAAGCTACTGACTGAATGAAAGGAGCTGGCATCTCACTCTCTTTGAATCTTCTTTATCATGCTAAGAGGAGCAGGAAAAAGCAAAAAATTTCAGAATTGCACCTTGCAATGCGGAGAAATTACTTTTTGTGCATTTACAATATTCATTGATTTTTGACATTGAAAAACGTCCAGAAATGACTGAAGCTACTGACTGAATGAAAGGAGCTGGCATCTCACTCTCTTTGAATCTTCTTTACCATGCTAAGAGGAGCAGGAAAAAGCAAAAAAATTCAGAATTGCACCTTGCAATGCGGAGAAATTACTGTTTGTGCATTTACAATATTCATTGATTTTTGCCATTGAAAAACGTCCAGAAATGATTGAAGCTACTGACTGAATGAAAGGAGCTGGCATCTCACTCTCTTTGAATCTTCTTTATCATGCTAGGAGTAGCAGGAAAAAGCAAAAAATTTCAGAATTGCACCTTGCAATGTGGAGATATTACTGTTTGTGCATTTACAATATTCATTGATTTTTGCCATTGAAAAACGTCCAGAAATGTTTGAAGCTACTGACTGAATGAAAGGAGCTGGCATCTCACTCTCTTTGAATCTTCTTTATCATGCTAGGATTAGCAGGAAAAAGCAAAAAATTTCAGAATTGCACCTTGCAATGTGGAGATATTACTGTTTGTGCATTTACAATATTCATTGATTTTTGCCATTGAAAAACATCATGTTATTCATATACCAGAAATGTTTGAAGCTACTGACTGAATGAAAGTAGCTGACATCTCACTCTCTTTGAATCTTCTTTATCATGCTAGGATTAGCAGGAAAAAGCAAAAAATTTCAGCATTGCACCTTGCAATGTGGAGATATTACTGTTTGTGCATTTACAATATTCATTGATTTTTGCCATTGAAAAACGTCCAGAAATGTTTATACCAGAAATGTTTGAAGCTACTGACTGAAAGAAAGGAGCTGGCATCTCACTCTCTTTGAATCTTCTTTATCATGCTAAGAGGAGCAGGAAAAAGCAAAAAATTTCAGAATTGCACCTTGCAATGCGGAGAAATTACTGTTTGTGCATTTACAATATTCATTGATTTTTGCCATTGAAAAACGTCCAGAAATGACTGAAGCTACTGACTGAATGAAAGGAGCTGGCATCTCACTCTCTTTGAATCTTCTTTATCATGCTAAGAGGAGCAGGAAAAACCAAAAAATTTCAGAATTGCATCTTGCAATGCGGAGAAATTACTGTTTGTGCATTTACAATATTCATTGATTTTTGCCATTGAAAAACGTCCAGAAATGATTGAAGCTACTGACTGAATGAAAGGAGCTGGCATCTCACTCTCTTTGAATCTTCTTTATCATGCTAAGAGGAGCAGGAAAAAGCAAAAAATTTCAGAATTGCACCTTGCAATGTGGAGAAATTACTGTTTGTGCATTTACAATATTCATTGATTTTTGCCATTGAAAAACATCATGTTATTCATATACCAGAAATGATTGAAGCTACTGACTGAATGAAAGGAGCTGGCATCTCACTCTCTTTGAATCTTCTTTATCATGCTAAGAGGAGCAGGAAAAAGCAAAAAATTTCAGAATTGCACCTTGCAATGCGGAGAAATTACTGTTTGTGCATTTACAATATTCATTGATTTTTGCCATTGAAAAACGTCCAGAAATGATTGAAGCTACTGACTGAATGAAAGGAGCTGGCATCTCACTCTCTTTGAATCTTCTTTATCATGCTAAGAGGAGCAGGAAAAAGCAAAAAATTTCAGAATTGCACCTTGCAATGCGGAGAAATTACTGTTTGTGCATTTACAATATTCATTGATTTTTGCCATTGAAAAACGTCCAGAAATGATTGAAGCTACTGACTGAATGAAAGGAGCTGGCATCTCACTCTCTTTGAATCTTCTTTATCATGCTAGGATTAGCAGGAAAAAGCAAAAAATTTCAGAATTGCACCTGGCAATGTGGAGATATTACTGTTTGTGCATTTACAATATTCATTGAATTTTGCCATTGAAAAACGTCCAGAAATGTTTGAAGCTACTGACTGAATGAAAGGAGCTGGCATCTCACTCTATTTGAATCTTCTTTATCATGCTAGGATTAGCAGGAAAAAGCAAAAAATTTCAGAATTGCACCTTGCAATGTGGAGATATTACTGTTTGTGCATTTACAATATTCATTGATTTTTGCCATTGAAAAACGTCCAGAAATGTTTATACCAGAAATGTTTGAAGCTACTGACTGAATGAAAGGAGCTGGCATCTCACTCTCTTTGAATCTTCTTTATCATGCTAAGAGGAGCAGGAAAAAGCAAAAAATTTCAGAATTGCACCTTGCAATGCGGAGAAATTACTGTTTGTGCATTTACAATATTCATTGATTTTTGCCATTGAAAAACGTCCAGAAATGACTGAAGCTACTGACTGAATGAAAGGAGCTGGCATCTCACTCTCTTTGAATCTTCTTTATCATGCTAAGAGGAGCAGGAAAAAGCAAAAAATTTCAGAATTGCACCTTGCAATGCGGAGAAATTACAGTTTGTGCATTTACAATATTCATTGATTTTTGCCATTGAAAAACGTCCAGAAATGATTGAAGCTACTGACTGAATGAAAGGAGCTGGCATCTCACTCTCTTTGAATCTTCTTTATCATGCTAAGAGGAGCAGGAAAAAGCAAAAAATTTCAGAATTGCACCTTGCAATGCGGAGAAATTACTGTTTGTGCATTTACAATATTCATTGATTTTTGCCATTGAAAAACATCATGTTATTCATATACCAGAAATGATTGAAGCTACTGACTGAATGAAAGGAGCTGGCATCTCACTCTCTTTGAATCTTCTTTATCATGCTAAGAGGAGCAGGAAAAAGCAAAAAATTTCAGAATTGCACCTTGCAATGCGGAGAAATTACTGTTTGTGCATTTACAATATTCATTGATTTTTGCCATTGAAAAACGTCCAGAAATGATTGAAGCTACTGACTGAATGAAAGGAGCTGGCATCTCACTCTCTTTGAATCTTCTTTATCATGCTAAGAGGAGCAGGAAAAAGCAAAAAATTTCAGAATTGCACCTTGCAATGCGGAGAAATTACTGTTTGTGCATTTACAATATTCATTGATTTTTGCCATTGAAAAACATCATGTTATTCATATACCAGAAATGATTGAAGCTACTGACTGAATGAAAGGAGCTGGCATCTCACTCTCTTTGAATCTTCTTTATCATGCTAAGAGGAGCAGGAAAAAGCAAAAAATTTCAGAATTGCACCTTGCAATGCGGAGAAATTACTGTTTGTGCATTTACAATATTCATTGATTTTTGCCATTGAAAAACGTCCAGAAATGACTGAAGCTACTGACTGAATGAAAGGAGCTGGCATCTCACTCTCTTTGAATCTTCTTTATCATGCTAAGAGGAGCAGGAAAAAGCAAAAAATTTCAGAATTGCACCTTGCAATGCGGAGAAATTACAGTTTGTGCATTTACAATATTCATTGATTTTTGCCATTGAAAAACGTCCAGAAATGATTGAAGCTACTGACTGAATGAAAGGAGCTGGCATCTCACTCTCTTTGAATCTTCTTTATCATGCTAAGAGGAGCAGGAAAAAGCAAAAAATTTCAGAATTGCACCTTGCAATGCGGAGAAATTACTGTTTGTGCATTTACAATATTCATTGATTTTTGCCATTGAAAAACATCATGTTATTCATATACCAGAAATGATTGAAGCTACTGACTGAATGAAAGGAGCTGGCATCTCACTCTCTTTGAATCTTCTTTATCATGCTAAGAGGAGCAGGAAAAAGCAAAAAATTTCAGAATTGCACCTTGCAATGCGGAGAAATTACTGTTTGTGCATTTACAATATTCATTGATTTTTGCCATTGAAAAACGTCCAGAAATGATTGAAGCTACTGACTGAATGAAAGGAGCTGGCATCTCACTCTCTTTGAATCTTCTTTATCATGCTAAGAGGAGCAGGAAAAAGCAAAAAATTTCAGAATTGCGTCTTGCAATGCGGAGAAATTACTGTTTGTGCATTTACAATATTCATTGATTTTTGCCATTGAAAAACGTCCAGAAATGATTGAAGCTACTGACTGAATGAAAGGAGCTGGCATCTCACTCTCTTTGAATCTTCTTTATCATGCTAAGAGGAGCAGGAAAAAGCAAAAAATTTCAGAATTGCACCTTGCAATGCGGAGAAATTACTGTTTGTGCATTTACAATATTCATTGATTTTTGCCATTGAAAAACGTCCAGAAATGATTGAAGCTACTGACTGAATGAAAGGAGCTGGAATCTCACTCTCTTTGAATCTTCTTTATCATGCTAAGAGGAGCAGGAAAAAGCAAAAAATTTCAGAATTGCAACTTGCAATGCGGAGAAATTACTGTTTGTGCATTTACAATATTCATTGATTTTTGCCATTGAAAAACATCATGTTATTCATATACCAGAAATGATTGAAGCTACTGACTGAATGAAAGGAGCTGGCATCTCACTCTCTTTGAATCTTCTTTATCATGCTAAGAGGAGCAGGAAAAAGCAAAAAATTTCAGAATTGCACCTTGCAATGCGGAGAAATTACTGTTTGTGCATTTACAATATTCATTGATTTTTGCCATTGAAAAACGTCCAGAAATGATTGAAGCTACTGACTGAATGAAAGGAGCTGGCATCTCACTCTCTTTGAATCTTCTTTATCATGCTAAGAGGAGCAGGAAAAAGCAAAAAATTTCAGAATTGCACCTTGCAATGCGGAGAAATTACTGTTTGTGCATTTACAATATTCATTGATTTTTGACATTGAAAAACGTCCAGAAATGATTGAAGCTACTGACTGAATGAAAGGAGCTGGCATCTCACTCTCTTTGAATCTTCTTTATCATGCTAAGAGGAGCAGGAAAAAGCAAAAAATTTCAGAATTGCACCTTGCAATGCGGAGAAATTACTGTTTGTGCATTTACAATATTCATTGATTTTTGCCATTGAAAAACGTCCAGAAATGATTGAAGCTACTGACTGAATGAAAGGAGCTGGCATCTCATTCTCTTTGAATCTTCTTTATCATGCTAAGAGGAGCAGGAAAATGCAAGAAATTTCAGAATTGCACCTTGCAATGCGGAGAAATTACTGTTTGTGCATTTACAATATTCATTGATTTTTGCCATTGAAAAACATTCAGAAATGATTGAAGCTACTGACTGAATGAAAGGAGCTGGCATCTCACTCTCTTTGAATCTTCTTTATCATGCTAAGAGGAGCAGGAAAAAGCAAAAAATTTCAGAATTGCACCTTGCAATGCGGAGAAATTACTGTTTGTGCATTTACAATATTCATTGATTTTTGCCATTGAAAAACATCATGTTATTCATATACCAGAAATGATTAAAGCTACTGACTGAATGAAAGGAGCTGGCATCTCACTCTCTTTGAATCTTCTTTATCATGCTGAGGAGCAGGAAAAAGCAAAAAAATTCAGAATTGCACCTTGCAATGCGGAGAAATTACTGTTTGTGCATTTACAATATTCATTGATTTTTGCATTGAAAAACGTCCAGAAATGACTGAAGCTACTGACTGAATGAAAGGAGCTGGCATCTCACTCTCTTTGAATCTTCTTTATCATGCTAAGAGGAGCAGGAAAAAGCAAAAAATTTCAGAATTGCATCTTGCAATGCGGAGAAATTACTGTTTGTGCATTTACAATATTCATTGATTTTTGCCATTGAAAAACGTCCAGAAATGATTGAAGCTACTGACTGAATGAAAGGAGCTGGCATCTCACTCTCTTTGAATCTTCTTTATCATGCTAAGAGGAGCAGGAAAAAGCAAAAAATTTCAGAATTGCACCTTGCAATGCGGAGAAATTATTGTTTGTGCATTTACAATATTCATTGATTTTTGCCATTGAAAAACATCATGTTATTCATATACCAGAAATGATTGAAGCTACTGACTGAATGAAAGGAGCTGGCATCTCACTCTCTTTGAATCTTCTTTATCATGCTAAGAGGAGCAGGAAAAAGCAAAAAATTTCAGAATTGCACCTTGCAATGCGGAGAAATTACTGTTTGTGCATTTACAATATTCATTGATTTTTGCCATTGAAAAACGTCCAGAAATGATTGAAGCTACTGACTGAATGAAAGGAGCTGGCATCTCACTCTCTTTGAATCTTCTTTATCATGCTAAGAGGAGCAGGAAAAAGCAAAAAATTTCAGAATTGCACCTTGCAATGCGGAGAAATTACTGTTTGTGCATTTACAATATTCATTGATTTTTGCCATTGAAAAACGTCCAGAAATGATTGAAGCTACTGACTGAATGAAAGGAGCTGGCATCTCACTCTCTTTGAATCTTCTTTATCATGCTAGGATTAGCAGGAAAAAGCAAAAAATTTCAGAATTGCACCTGGCAATGTGGAGATATTACTGTTTGTGCATTTACAATATTCATTGAATTTTGCCATTGAAAAACGTCCAGAAATGTTTGAAGCTACTGACTGAATGAAAGGAGCTGGCATCTCACTCTATTTGAATCTTCTTTATCATGCTAGGATTAGCAGGAAAAAGCAAAAAATTTCAGAATTGCACCTTGCAATGTGGAGATATTACTGTTTGTGCATTTACAATATTCATTGATTTTTGCCATTGAAAAACGTCCAGAAATGTTTATACCAGAAATGTTTGAAGCTACTGACTGAATGAAAGGAGCTGGCATCTCACTCTCTTTGAATCTTCTTTATCATGCTAAGAGGAGCAGGAAAAAGCAAAAAATTTCAGAATTGCACCTTGCAATGCGGAGAAATTACTGTTTGTGCATTTACAATATTCATTGATTTTTGCCATTGAAAAACGTCCAGAAATGACTGAAGCTACTGACTGAATGAAAGGAGCTGGCATCTCACTCTCTTTGAATCTTCTTTATCATGCTAAGAGGAGCAGGAAAAAGCAAAAAATTTCAGAATTGCACCTTGCAATGCGGAGAAATTACTGTTTGTGCATTTACAATATTCATTGATTTTTGACATTGAAAAACGTCCAGAAATGATTGAAGCTACTGACTGAATGAAAGGAGCTGGCATCTCACTCTCTTTGAATCTTCTTTATCATGCTAAGAGGAGCAGGAAAAAGCAAAAAATTTCAGAATTGCACCTTGCAATGCGGAGAAATTACTGTTTGTGCATTTACAATATTCATTGATTTTTGCCATTGAAAAACATCATGTTATTCATATACCAGAAATGATTGAAGCTACTGACTGAATGAAAGGAGCTGGCATCTCACTCTCTTTGAATCTTCTTTATCATGCTAAGAGGAGCAGGAAAAAGCAAAAAATTTCAGAATTGCACCTTGCAATGCGGAGAAATTACTGTTTGTGCATTTACAATATTCATTGATTTTTGCCATTGAAAAACGTCCAGAAATGATTGAAGCTACTGACTGAATGAAAGGAGCTGGCATCTCACTCTCTTTGAATCTTTTTTATCATGCTAAGAGGAGCAGGAAAAAGCAAAAAATTTCAGAATTGCATCTTGCAATGCGGAGAAATTACTGTTTGTGCATTTACAATATTCATTGATTTTTGCCATTGAAAAACGTCCAGAAATGATTGAAGCTACTGACTGAATGAAAGGAGCTGGCATCTCACTCTCTTTGAATCTTCTTTATCATGCTAAGAGGAGCAGGAAAAAGCAAAAAATTTCAGAATTGCACCTTGCAATGCGGAGAAATTACTGTTTGTGCATTTACAATATTCATTGATTTTTGCCATTGAAAAACGTCCAGAAATGATTGAAGCTACTGACTGAATGAAAGGAGCTGGAATCTCACTCTCTTTGAATCTTCTTTATCATGCTAAGAGGAGCAGGAAAAAGCAAAAAATTTCAGAATTGCAACTTGCAATGCGGAGAAATTACTGTTTGTGCATTTACAATATTCATTGATTTTTGCCATTGAAAAACATCATGTTATTCATATACCAGAAATGATTGAAGCTACTGACTGAATGAAAGGAGCTGGCATCTCACTCTCTTTGAATCTTCTTTATCATGCTAAGAGGAGCAGGAAAAAGCAAAAAATTTCAGAATTGCACCTTGCAATGCGGAGAAATTACTGTTTGTGCATTTACAATATTCATTGATTTTTGCCATTGAAAAACGTCCAGAAATGATTGAAGCTACTGACTGAATGAAAGGAGCTGGCATCTCACTCTCTTTGAATCTTCTTTATCATGCTAAGAGGAGCAGGAAAAAGCAAAAAATTTCAGAATTGCACCTTGCAATGCGGAGAAATTACTGTTTGTGCATTTACAATATTCATTGATTTTTGCCATTGAAAAACGTCCAGAAATGATTGAAGCTACTGACTGAATGAAAGGAGCTGGCATCTCACTCTCTTTGAATCTTCTTTATCATGCTAAGAGGAGCAGGAAAAAGCAAAAAATTTCAGAATTGCACCTTGCAATGCGGAGAAATTACTGTTTGTGCATTTACAATATTCATTAATTTTTGCCATTGAAAAACATCATGTTATTCATATCCCAGAAATGTTTGAAGCTACTGACTGAATGAAAGAAGCTGGCATCTCACTCTCTTTGAATCTTCTTTATCATGCTAAGAGGAGCAGGAAAAAGCAAAAAATTTCAGAATTGCACCTTGCAATGCGGAGAAATTACTGTTTGTGCATTTACAATATTCATTGATTTTTGCCATTGAAAAACGTCCAGAAATGATTGAAGCTACTGACTGAATGAAAGGAGCTGGCATCTCACTCTCTTTGAATCTTCTTTATCATGCTAAGAGGAGCAGGAAAAAGCAAAAAATTTCAGAATTGCACCTTGCAATGCGGAGAAATTACTGTTTGTGCATTTACAATATTCATTGATTTTTGCCATTGAAAAACATCATGTTATTCATATACCAGAAATGTTTGAAGCTACTGACTGAATGAAAGGAGCTGGCATCTCACTCTCTTTGAATCTTCTTTATCATGCTAAGAGGAGCAGGAAAAAGCAAAAAATTTCAGAATTGCACCTTGCAATGCGGAGAAATTACTGTTTGTGCATTTACAATATTCATTGATTTTTGCCATTGAAAAACGTCCAGAAATGATTGAAGCTACTGACTGAATGAAAGGAGCTGGCATCTCACTCTCTTTGAATCTTCTTTATCATGCTAAGAGGAGCAGGAAAATGCAAGAAATTTCAGAATTGCACCTTGCAATGCGGAGAAATTACTGTTTGTGCATTTACAATATTCATTGATTTTTGCCATTGAAAAACATCCAGAAATGATTGAAGCTACTGACTGAATGAAAGGAGCTGGCATCTCACTCTCTTTGAATCTTCTTTATCATGCTAAGAGGAGCAGGAAAAAGCCAAAAATTTCAGAATTGCACCTTGCAATGCGGAGAAATTACTGTTTGTGCATTTACAATATTCATTGATTTTTGCCATTGAAAAACATCATGTTATTCATATACCAGAAATGATTGAAGCTACTGACTGAATGAAAGGAGCTGGCATCTCACTCTCTTTGAATCTTCTTTATCATGCAAAGAGGAGCAGGAAAAAGCAAAAAATTTCAGAATTGCACCTTGCAATGCGGAGAAATTACTGTTTGTGCATTTACAATATTCATTGATTTTTGCCATTGAAAAACGTCCAGAAATGATTGAAGCTACTGACTGAATGAAAGGAGCTGGCATCTCACTCTCTTTGAATCTTCTTTATCATGCTAAGAGGAGCAGGAAAAATCAAAAAATTTCAGAATTGCACCTTGCAATGCGGAGAAATTACTGTTTGTGCATTTACAATATTCACTGATTTTTCCCATTGAAAAACGTCCAGAAATGATTGAAGCAACTGACTGAATGAAAGGAGCTGGCATCTCACTCTCTTTGAATCTTCTTTATCATGCTAAGAGGAGCAGGAAAAAGCAAAAAATTTCAGAATTGCACCTTGCAATGCGGAGAAATTACTGTTTGTGCATTTACAAAATTCATTGATTTTTGCCATTGAAAAACGTCCAGAAATAATTGAAGCTACTGACTGAATGAAAGGAGCTGGCATCTCACTCTCTTTGAATCTTCTTTATCATGCTAAGAGGAGCAGGAAAAAGCAAAAAATTTCAGAATTGCAACTTGCAATGCGGAGAAATTACTGTTTGTGCATTTACAATATTCATTGATTTTTGCCATTGAAAAACATCATGTTATTCATATACCAGAAATGATTGAAGCTACTGACTGAATGAAAGGAGCTGGCATCTCACTCTCTTTGAATCTTCTTTATCATGCTAAGAGGAGCAGGAAAAAGCAAAAAATTTCAGAATTGCACCTTGCAATGCGGAGAAATTACTGTTTGTGCATTTACAATATTCTTTGATTTTTGCCATTGAAAAACGTCCAGAAATGATTGAAGCTACTGACTGAATGAAAGGAGCTGGCATCTCACTCTCTTTGAATCTTCTTTATCATGCTAAGAGGAGCAGGAAAAAGCAAAAAATTTCAGAATTGCACCTTGCAATGCGGAGAAATTACTGTTTGTGCTTTTACAATATTCATTGATTTTTGCCATTGAAAAACATCATGTTATTCATATACCAGAAATGTTTGAAGCTACTGACTGAATGAAAGGAGCTGGCATCTCACTCTCTTTGAATCTTCTTTATCATGCTAAGAGGAGCAGGAAAAAGCAAAAAATTTCAGAATTGCACCTTGCAATGCGGAGAAATTACTGTTTGTGCATTTACAATATTCATTGATTTTTGCCATTGAAAAATGTCCAGAAATGATTGAAGCTGCTGACTGAATGAAAGGAGCTGGCATCTCACTCTCTTTGAATCTTCTTTATCATGCTAAGAGGAGCAGGAAAAAGCAAAAAATTTCAGAATTGCACCTTGCAATGCGGAGAAATTACTGTTTGTGCATTTACAATATTCATTGATTTTTGCCATTGAAAAACATCATGTTATTCATATACCAGAAATGATTGAAGCTACTGACTGAATGAAAGGAGCTGGCATCTCACTCTCTTTGAATCTTCTTTATCATGCTAAGAGGAGCAGGAAAAAGCCAAAAATTTCAGAATTGCACCTTGCAATGCGGAGAAATTACTGTTTGTGCATTTACAATATTCATTGATTTTTGCCATTGAAAAACGTCCAGAAATGATTGAAGCTACTGACTGAATGAAAGGAGCTGGCATCTCACTCTCTTTGAATCTTCTTTATCATGCTAAGAGGAGCAGGAAAAAGCAAAAAATTTCAGAATTGCACCTTGCAATGCGGAGAAATTACTGTTTGTGCATTTACAATATTCATTGATTTTTGCCATTGAAAAACGTCCAGAAATGATTGAAGCTACTGACTGAATGAAAGGAGCTGGCATCTCACTCTCTTTGAATCTTCTTTATCATGCTAAGAGGAGCAGGAAAAAGCAAAAAATTTCAGAATTGCACCTTGCAATGCGGAGAAATTACTGTTTGTGCATTTACAATATTCATTGATTTTTGCCATTGAAAAACATCATGTTATTCATATACCAGAAATGTTTGAAGCTACTGACTGAATGAAAGGAGCTGGCCTCTCACTCTCTTTGAATCTTCTTTATCATGCTAAGAGGAGCAGGAAAAAGCAAAAAATTTCAGAATTGCACCTTGCAATGCGGAGAAATTACTGTTTGTGCATTTACAATATTCATTGATTTTTGCCATTGAAAAACGTCCAGAAATGATTGAAGCTACTGACTGAATGAAAGGAGCTGGCATCTCACTCTCTTTGAATCTTCTTTATCATGCTAAGAGGAGCAGGAAAAAGCAAAAAATTTCAGAATTGCACCTTGCAATGCGGAGAAATTACTGTTTGTGCATTTACAATATTCATTGATTTTTGCCATTGAAAAACATCATGTTATTCATATACCAGAAATGATTGAAGCTACTGACTGAATGAAAGGAGCTGGCATCTCGCTCTCTTTGAATCTTCTTTATCATGCTAAGAGGAGCAGGAAAAAGCAAAAAATTTCAGAATTGCACCTTGCAATGCGGAGAAATTACTGTTTGTGCATTTACAATATTCATTGATTTTTGCCATTGAAAAACGTCCAGAAATGATTGAAGCTACTGACTGAAAGAAAGGAGCTGGCATCTCACTCTCTTTGAATCTTCTTTATCATGCTAAGAGGAGCAGGAAAAAGCAAAAAATTTCAGAATTGCACCTTGCAATGTGGAGAAATTACTGTTTGTGCATTTACAATATTCATTGATTTTTGCCATTGAAAAACATCATGTTATTCATATACCAGAAATGATTGAAGCTACTGACTGAATGAAAGGAGCTGGCATCTCACTCTCTTTGAATCTTCTTTATCATGCTAAGAGGAGCAGGAAAAAGCAAAAAATTTCAGAATTGCACCTTGCAATGCGGAGAAATTACTGTTTGTGCATTTACAATATTCATTGATTTTTGCCATTGAAAAACGTCCAGAAATGATTGAAGCTACTGACTGAATGAAAGGAGCTGGCATCTCACTCTCTTTGAATCTTCTTTATCATGCTAAGAGGAGCAGGAAAAAGCAAAAAATTTCAGAATTGCACATTGCAATGCGGAGAAATTACTGTTTGTGCTTTTACAATATTCATTGATTTTTGCCATTGAAAAACATCATGTTATTCATATACCAGAAATGTTTGAAGCTACTGACTGAATGAAAGGAGCTGGCATCTCACTCTCTTTGAATCTTCTTTATCATGCTAAGAGGAGCAGGAAAAAGCAAAAAATTTCAGAATTGCACCTTGCAATGCGGAGAAATTACTGTTTGTGCATTTACAATATTCATTGATTTTTGCCATTGAAAAACGTCCAGAAATGATTGAAGCTACTGACTGAATGAAAGGAGCTGGCATCTCACTCTCTTTGAATCTTCTTTATCATGCTAAGAGGAGCAGGAAAAAGCAAAAAATTTCAGAATTGCACCTTGCAATGCGGAGAAATTACTGTTTGTGCATTTACAATATTCATTGATTTTTGCCATTGAAAAACGTCCAGAAATGATTGAAGCTACTGACTGAATGAAAGGAGCTGGCATCTCACTCTCTTTGAATCTTCTTTATCATGCTAAGAGGAGCAGGAAAAAGCAAAAAATTTCAGAATTGCAACTTGCAATGCGGAGAAATTACTGTTTGTGCATTTACAATATTCATTGATTTTTGCCATTGAAAAACATCATGTTATTCATATACCAGAAATGATTGAAGCTACTGACTGAATGAAAGGAGCTGGCATCTCACTCTCTTTGAATCTTCTTTATCATGCTAAGAGGAGCAGGAAAAAGCAAAAAATTTCAGAATTGCACCTTGCAATGCGGAGAAATTACTGTTTGTGCATTTACAATATTCATTGATTTTTGCCTTTGAAAAACATCATGTTATTCATATACCAGAAATGTTTGAAGCTACTGACTGAATGAAAGGAGCTGGCATCGCACTCTCTTTGAATCTTCTTTATCATGCTAAGAGGAGCAGGAAAAAGCAAAAAATTTCAGAATTGCACCTTGCAATGCGGAGAAATTACTGTTTGTGCATTTACAATATTCATTGATTTTTGCCATTGAAAAACGTCCAGAAATGATTGAAGCTACTGACTGAATTAAAGGAGCTGGCATCTCACTCTCTTTGAATCTTCTTTATCATGCTAAGAGGAGCAGGAAAATGCAAGAAATTTCAGAATTGCACCTTGCAATGCGGAGAAATTACTGTTTGTGCATTTACAATATTCATTGATTTTTGCCATTGAAAAACATCCAGAAATGATTGAAGCTACTGACTGAATGAAAGGAGCTGGCATCTCACTCTCTTTGAATCTTCTTTATCATGCTAAGAGGAGCAGGAAAAAGCAAAAAATTTCAGAATTGCACCTTGCAATGCGGAGAAATTACTGTTTGTGCATTTACAATATTCATTGATTTTTGCCATTGAAAAACATCATGTTATTCATATACCAGAAATGATTAAAGCTACTGACTGAATGAAAGGAGCTGGCATCTCACTCTCTTTGAATCTTCTTTATCATGCTGAGGAGCAGGAAAAGCAAAAAAATTCAGAATTGCACCTTGCAATGCGGAGAAATTACTGTTTGTGCATTTACAATATTCATTGATTTTTGCATTGAAAAACGTCCAGAAATGACTGAAGCTACTGACTGAATGAAAGGAGCTGGCATCTCACTCTCTTTGAATCTTCTTTATCATGCTAAGAGGAGCAGGAAAAAGCAAAAAATTTCAGAATTGCATCTTGCAATGCGGAGAAATTACTGTTTGTGCATTTACAATATTCATTGATTTTTGCCATTGAAAAACGTCCAGAAATGATTGAAGCTACTGACTGAATGAAAGGAGCTGGCATCTCACTCTCTTTGAATCTTCTTTATCATGCTAAGAGGAGCAGGAAAAAGCAAAAAATTTCAGAATTGCACCTTGCAATGCGGAGAAATTATTGTTTGTGCATTTACAATATTCATTGATTTTTGCCATTGAAAAACATCATGTTATTCATATACCAGAAATGATTGAAGCTACTGACTGAATGAAAGGAGCTGGCATCTCACTCTCTTTGAATCTTCTTTATCATGCTAAGAGGAGCAGGAAAAAGCAAAAAATTTCAGAATTGCACCTTGCAATGCGGAGAAATTACTGTTTGTGCATTTACAATATTCATTGATTTTTGCCATTGAAAAACGTCCAGAAATGATTGAAGCTACTGACTGAATGAAAGGAGCTGGCATCTCACTCTCTTTGAATCTTCTTTATCATGCTAAGAGGAGCAGGAAAAAGCAAAAAATTTCAGAATTGCACCTTGCAATGCGGAGAAATTACTGTTTGTGCATTTACAATATTCATTGATTTTTGCCATTGAAAAACGTCCAGAAATGATTGAAGCTACTGACTGAATGAAAGGAGCTGGCATCTCACTCTCTTTGAATCTTCTTTATCATGCTAGGATTAGCAGGAAAAAGCAAAAAATTTCAGAATTGCACCTGGCAATGTGGAGATATTACTGTTTGTGCATTTACAATATTCATTGAATTTTGCCATTGAAAAACGTCCAGAAATGTTTGAAGCTACTGACTGAATGAAAGGAGCTGGCATCTCACTCTATTTGAATCTTCTTTATCATGCTAGGATTAGCAGGAAAAAGCAAAAACTTTCAGAATTGCACCTTGCAATGTGGAGATATTACTGTTTGTGCATTTACAATATTCATTGATTTTTGCCATTGAAAAACGTCCAGAAATGTTTATACCAGAAATGTTTGAAGCTACTGACTGAATGAAAGGAGCTGGCATCTCACTCTCTTTGAATCTTCTTTATCATGCTAAGAGGAGCAGGAAAAAGCAAAAAATTTCAGAATTGCACCTTGCAATGCGGAGAAATTACTGTTTGTGCATTTACAATATTCATTGATTTTTGCCATTGAAAAACGTCCAGAAATGACTGAAGCTACTGACTGAATGAAAGGAGCTGGCATCTCACTCTCTTTGAATCTTCTTTATCATGCTAAGAGGAGCAGGAAAAAGCAAAAAATTTCAGAATTGCACCTTGCAATGCGGAGAAATTACTGTTTGTGCATTTACAATATTCATTGATTTTTGCCATTGAAAAACGTCCAGAAATGATTGAAGCTACTGACTGAATGAAAGGAGCTGGCATCTCACTCTCTTTGAATCTTCTTTATCATGCTAAGAGGAGCAGGAAAAAGCAAAAAATTTCAGAATTGCACCTTGCAATGCGGAGAAATTACTGTTTGTGCATTTACAATATTCATTGATTTTTGCCATTGAAAAACATCATGTTATTCATATACCAGAAATGATTGAAGCTACTGACTGAATGAAAGGAGCTGGCATCTCACTCTCTTTGAATCTTCTTTATCATGCTAAGAGGAGCAGGAAAAAGCAAAAAATTTCAGAATTGCACCTTGCAATGCGGAGAAATTACTGTTTGTGCATTTACAATATTCATTGATTTTTGCCATTGAAAAACGTCCAGAAATGATTGAAGCTACTGACTGAATGAAAGGAGCTGGCATCTCACTCTCTTTGAATCTTTTTTATCATGCTAAGAGGAGCAGGAAAAAGCAAAAAATTTCAGAATTGCATCTTGCAATGTGGAGAAATTACTGTTTGTGCATTTACAATATTCATTGATTTTTGCCATTGAAAAACGTGCAGAAATGATTGAAGCTACTGACTGAATGAAAGGAGCTGGCATCTCACTCTCTTTGAATCTTCTTTATCATGCTAAGAGGAGCAGGAAAAAGCAAAAAATTTCAGAATTGCACCTTGCAATGCGGAGAAATTACTGTTTGTGCATTTACAATATTCATTGATTTTTGCCATTGAAAAACGTCCAGAAATGATTGAAGCTACTGACTGAATGAAAGGAGCTGGAATCTCACTCTCTTTGAATCTTCTTTATCATGCTAAGAGGAGCAGGAAAAAGCAAAAAATTTCAGAATTGCAACTTGCAATGCGGAGAAATTACTGTTTGTGCATTTACAATATTCATTGATTTTTGCCATTGAAAAACATCATGTTATTCATATACCAGAAATGATTGAAGCTACTGACTGAATGAAAGGAGCTGGCATCTCACTCTCTTTGAATCTTCTTTATCATGCTAAGAGGAGCAGGAAAAAGCAAAAAATTTCAGAATTGCACCTTGCAATGCGGAGAAATTACTGTTTGTGCATTTACAATATTCATTGATTTTTGCCATTGAAAAACGTCCAGAAATGATTGAAGCTACTGACTGAATGAAAGGAGCTGGCATCTCACTCTCTTTGAATCTTCTTTATCATGCTAAGAGGAGCAGGAAAAAGCAAAAAATTTCAGAATTGCACCTTGCAATGCGGAGAAATTACTGTTTGTGCATTTACAATATTCATTGATTTTTGCCATTGAAAAACGTCCAGAAATGATTGAAGCTACTGACTGAATGAAAGGAGCTGGCATCTCACTCTCTTTGAATCTTCTTTATCATGCTAAGAGGAGCAGGAAAAAGCAAAAAATTTCAGAATTGCACCTTGCAATGCGGAGAAATTACTGTTTGTGCATTTACAATATTCATTAATTTTTGCCATTGAAAAACATCATGTTATTCATATCCCAGAAATGTTTGAAGCTACTGACTGAATGAAAGAAGCTGGCATCTCACTCTCTTTGAATCTTCTTTATCATGCTAAGAGGAGCAGGAAAAAGCAAAAAATTTCAGAATTGCACCTTGCAATGCGGAGAAATTACTGTTTGTGCATTTACAATATTCATTGATTTTTGCCATTGAAAAACGTCCAGAAATGATTGAAGCTACTGACTGAATGAAAGGAGCTGGCATCTCACTCTCTTTGAATCTTCTTTATCATGCTAAGAGGAGCAGGAAAAAGCAAAAAATTTCAGAATTGCACCTTGCAATGCGGAGAAATTACTGTTTGTGCATTTACAATATTCATTGATTTTTGCCATTGAAAAACGTCCAGAAATGATTGAAGCTACTGACTGAATGAAAGGAGCTGGCATCTCACTCTCTTTGAATCTTCTTTATCATGCTAAGAGGAGCAGGAAAATGCAAGAAATTTCAGAATTGCACCTTGCAATGCGGAGAAATTACTGTTTGTGCATTTACAATATTCATTGATTTTTGCCATTGAAAAACATCCAGAAATGATTGAAGCTACTGACTGAATGAAAGGAGCTGGCATCTCACTCTCTTTGAATCTTCTTTATCATGCTAAGAGGAGCAGGAAAAAGCCAAAAATTTCAGAATTGCACCTTGCAATGCGGAGAAATTACTGTTTGTGCATTTACAATATTCATTGATTTTTGCCATTGAAAAACATCATGTTATTCATATACCAGAAATGATTGAAGCTACTGACTGAATGAAAGGAGCTGGCATCTCACTCTCTTTGAATCTTCTTTATCATGCTAAGAGGAGCAGGAAAAAGCAAAAAATTTCAGAATTGCACCTTGCAATGCGGAGAAATTACTGTTTGTGCATTTACAATATTCATTGATTTTTGCCATTGAAAAACGTCCAGAAATGATTGAAGCTACTGACTGAATGAAAGGAGCTGGCATCTCACTCTCTTTGAATCTTCTTTATCATGCTAAGAGGAGCAGGAAAAAGCAAAAAATTTCAGAATTGCACCTTGCAATGCGGAGAAATTACTGTTTGTGCATTTACAATATTCATTGATTTTTGCCATTGAAAAACGTCCAGAAATGATTGAAGCTACTGACTGAATGAAAGGAGCTGGCATCTCACTCTCTTTGAATCTTCTTTATCATGCTAAGAGGAGCAGGAAAAAGCAAAAAATTTCAGAATTTCACCTTGCAATGCGGAGAAATTACTGTTTGTGCATTTACAATATTCATTGATTTTTGCCATTGAAAAACGTCCAGAAATGATTGAAGCTACTGACTGAATGAAAGGAGCTGGCATCTCACTCTCTTTGAATCTTCTTTATCATGCTAAGAGGAGCAGGAAAATGCAAGAAATTTCAGAATTGCACTTTGCAATGCGGAGAAATTACTGTTTGTGCATTTACAATATTCATTGATTTTTGCCATTGAAAAACATCCAGAAATGATTGAAGCTACTGACTGAATGAAAGGAGCTGGCATCTCACTCTCTTTGAATCTTCTTTATCATGCTAAGAGGAGCAGGAAAAAGCCAAAAATTTCAGAATTGCACCTTGCAATGCGGAGAAATTACTGTTTGTGCATTTACAATATTCATTGATTTTTGCCATTGAAAAACATCATGTTATTCATATACCAGAAATGATTGAAGCTACTGACTGAATGAAAGGAGCTGGCATCTCACTCTCTTTGAATCTTCTTTATCATGCAAAGAGGAGCAGGAAAAAGCAAAAAATTTCAGAATTGCACCTTGCAATGCGGAGAAATTACTGTTTGTGCATTTACAATATTCATTGATTTTTGCCATTGAAAAACGTCCAGAAATGATTGAAGCTACTGACTGAATGAAAGGAGCTGGCATCTCACTCTCTTTGAATCTTCTTTATCATGCTAAGAGGAGCAGGAAAAAGCAAAAAATTTCAGAATTGCACCTTGCAATGCGGAGAAATTACTGTTTGTGCTTTTACAATATTCATTGATTTTTGCCATTGAAACACATCATGTTATTCATATACCAGAAATGTTTGAAGCTACTGACTGAATGAAAGGAGCTGGCATCTCACTCTCTTTGAATCTTCTTTATCATGCTAAGAGGAGCAGGAAAAAGCAAAACATTTCAGAATTGCACCTTGCAATGCGGAGAAATTACTGTTTGTGCATTTACAATATTCATTGATTTTTGCCATTGAAAAATGTCCAGAAATGATTGAAGCTGCTGACTGAATGAAAGGAGCTGGCATCTCACTCTCTTTGAATCTTCTTTATCATGCTAAGAGGAGCAGGAAAAAGCAAAAAATTTCAGAATTGCACCTTGCAATGCGGAGAAATTACTGTTTGTGCATTTACAATATTCATTGATTTTTGCCATTGAAAAACATCATGTTATTCATATACCAGAAATGATTGAAGCTACTGACTGAATGAAAGGAGCTGGCATCTCACTCTCTTTGAATCTTCTTTATCATGCTAAGAGGAGCAGGAAAAAGCAAAAAATTTCAGAATTGCACCTTGCAATGCGGAGAAATTACTGTTTGTGCATTTACAATATTCATTGATTTTTGCCATTGAAAAACGTCCAGAAATGATTGAAGCTACTGACTGAATGAAAGGAGCTGGCATCTCACTCTCTTTGAATCTTCTTTATCATGCTAAGAGGAGCAGGAAAAAGCAAAAAATTTCAGAATTGCACCTTGCAATGCGGAGAAATTACTGTTTGTGCATTTACAATATTCATTGATTTTTGCCATTGAAAAACGTCCAGAAATGATTGAAGCTACTGACTGAATGAAAGGAGCTGGAATCTCACTCTCTTTGAATCTTCTTTATCATGCTAAGAGGAGCAGGAAAAAGCAAAAAATTTCAGAATTGCAACTTGCAATGCGGAGAAATTACTGTTTGTGCATTTACAATATTCATTGATTTTTGCCATTGAAAAACATCATGTTATTCATATACCAGAAATGATTGAAGCTACTGACTGAATGAAAGGAGCTGGCATCTCACTCTCTTTGAATCTTCTTTATCATGCTAAGAGGAGCAGGAAAAAGCAAAAAATTTCAGAATTGCACCTTGCAATGCGGAGAAATTACTGTTTGTGCATTTACAATATTCATTGATTTTTGCCATTGAAAAACGTCCAGAAATGATTGAAGCTACTGACTGAATGAAAGGAGCTGGCATCTCACTCTCTTTGAATCTTCTTTATCATGCTAAGAGGAGCAGGAAAAAGCAAAAAATTTCAGAATTGCACCTTGCAATGCGGAGAAATTACTGTTTGTGCATTTACAATATTCATTGATTTTTGCCATTGAAAAACGTCCAGAAATGATTGAAGCTACTGACTGAATGAAAGGAGCTGGCATCTCACTCTCTTTGAATCTTCTTTATCATGCTAAGAGGAGCAGGAAAAAGCAAAAAATTTCAGAATTGCACCTTGCAATGCGGAGAAATTACTGTTTGTGCATTTACAATATTCATTAATTTTTGCCATTGAAAAACATCATGTTATTCATATCCCAGAAATGTTTGAAGCTACTGACTGAATGAAAGAAGCTGGCATCTCACTCTCTTTGAATCTTCTTTATCATGCTAAGAGGAGCAGGAAAAAGCAAAAAATTTCAGAATTGCACCTTGCAATGCGGAGAAATTACTGTTTGTGCATTTACAATATTCATTGATTTTTGCCATTGAAAAACGTCCAGAAATGATTGAAGCTACTGACTGAATGAAAGGAGCTGGCATCTCACTCTCTTTGAATCTTCTTTATCATGCTAAGAGGAGCAGGAAAAAGCAAAAAATTTCAGAATTGCACCTTGCAATGCGGAGAAATTACTGTTTGTGCATTTACAATATTCATTGATTTTTGCCATTGAAAAACATCGTTATTCATATACCAGAAATGTTTGAAGCTACTGACTGAATGAAAGGAGCTGGCATCTCACTCTCTTTGAATCTTCTTTATCATGCTAAGAGGAGCAGGAAAAAGCAAAAAATTTCAGAATTGCACCTTGCAATGCGGAGAAATTACTGTTTGTGCATTTACAATATTCATTGATTTTTGCCATTGAAAAACGTCCAGAAATGATTGAAGCTACTGACTGAATGAAAGGAGCTGGCATCTCACTCTCTTTGAATCTTCTTTATCATGCTAAGAGGAGCAGGAAAATGCAAGAAATTTCAGAATTGCACCTTGCAATGCGGAGAAATTACTGTTTGTGCATTTACAATATTCATTGATTTTTGCCATTGAAAAACATCCAGAAATGATTGAAGCTACTGACTGAATGAAAGGAGCTGGCATCTCACTCTCTTTGAATCTTCTTTATCATGCTAAGAGGAGCAGGAAAAAGCCAAAAATTTCAGAATTGCACCTTGCAATGCGGAGAAATTACTGTTTGTGCATTTACAATATTCATTGATTTTTGCCATTGAAAAACATCATGTTATTCATATACCAGAAATGATTGAAGCTACTGACTGAATGAAAGGAGCTGGCATCTCACTCTCTTTGAATCTTCTTTATCATGCAAAGAGGAGCAGGAAAAAGCAAAAAATTTCAGAATTGCACCTTGCAATGCGGAGAAATTACTGTTTGTGCATTTACAATATTCATTGATTTTTGCCATTGAAAAACGTCCAGAAATGATTGAAGCTACTGACTGAATGAAAGGAGCTGGCATCTCACTCTCTTTGAATCTTCTTTATCATGCTAAGAGGAGCAGGAAAAAGCAAAAAATTTCAGAATTGCACCTTGCAATGCGGAGAAATTACTGTTTGTGCATTTACAATATTCACTGATTTTTGCCATTGAAAAACGTCCAGAAATGATTGAAGCAACTGACTGAATGAAAGGAGCTGGCATCTCACTCTCTTTGAATCTTCTTTATCATGCTAAGAGGAGCAGGAAAAAGCAAAAAATTTCAGAATTGCACCTTGCAATGCGGAGAAATTACTGTTTGTGCATTTACAATATTCATTGATTTTTGCCATTGAAAAACGTCCAGAAATAATTGAAGCTACTGACTGAATGAAAGGAGCTGGCATCTCACTCTCTTTGAATCTTCTTTATCATGCTAAGAGGAGCAGGAAAAAGCAAAAAATTTCAGAATTGCAACTTGCAATGCGGAGAAATTACTGTTTGTGCATTTACAATATTCATTGATTTTTGCCATTGAAAAACATCATGTTATTCATATACCAGAAATGATTGAAGCTACTGACTGAATGAAAGGAGCTGGCATCTCACTCTCTTTGAATCTTCTTTATCATGCTAAGAGGAGCAGGAAAAAGCAAAAAATTTCAGAATTGCACCTTGCAATGCGGAGAAATTACTGTTTGTGCATTTACAATATTCATTGATTTTTGCCATTGAAAAACGTCCAGAAATGATTGAAGCTACTGACTGAATGAAAGGAGCTGGCATCTCACTCTCTTTGAATCTTCTTTATCATGCTAAGAGGAGCAGGAAAAAGCAAAAAATTTCAGAATTGCACCTTGCAATGCGGAGAAATTACTGTTTGTGCTTTTACAATATTCATTGATTTTTGCCATTGAAAAACATCATGTTATTCATATACCAGAAATGTTTGAAGCTACTGACTGAATGAAAGGAGCTGGCATCTCACTCTCTTTGAATCTTCTTTATCATGCTAAGAGGAGCAGGAAAAAGCAAAAAATTTCAGAATTGCACCTTGCAATGCGGAGAAATTACTGTTTGTGCATTTACAATATTCATTGATTTTTGCCATTGAAAAATGTCCAGAAATGATTGAAGCTGCTGACTGAATGAAAGGAGCTGGCATCTCACTCTCTTTGAATCTTCTTTATCATGCTAAGAGGAGCAGGAAAAAGCAAAAAATTTCAGAATTGCACCTTGCAATGCGGAGAAATTACTGTTTGTGCATTTACAATATTCATTGATTTTTGCCATTGAAAAACATCATGTTATTCATATACCAGAAATGATTGAAGCTACTGACTGAATGAAAGGAGCTGGCATCTCACTCTCTTTGAATCTTCTTTATCATGCTAAGAGGAGCAGGAAAAAGCAAAAAATTTCAGAATTGCACCTTGCAATGCGGAGAAATTACTGTTTGTGCATTTACAATATTCATTGATTTTTGCCATTGAAAAACGTCCAGAAATGATTGAAGCTACTGACTGAATGAAAGGAGCTGGCATCTCACTCTCTTTGAATCTTCTTTATCATGCTAAGAGGAGCAGGAAAAAGCAAAAAATTTCAGAATTGCACCTTGCAATGCGGAGAAATTACTGTTTGTGCATTTACAATATTCATTGATTTTTGCCATTGAAAAACGTCCAGAAATGATTGAAGCTACTGACTGAATGAAAGGAGCTGGCATCTCACTCTCTTTGAATCTTCTTTATCATGCTAAGAGGAGCAGGAAAAAGCAAAAAATTTCAGAATTGCACCTTGCAATGCGGAGAAATTACTGTTTGTGCATTTACAATATTCATTGATTTTTGCCATTGAAAAACATCATGTTATTCATATACCAGAAATGTTTGAAGCTACTGACTGAATGAAAGGAGCTGGCATCTCACTCTCTTTGAATCTTCTTTATCATGCTAAGAGGAGCAGGAAAAAGCAAAAAATTTCAGAATTGCACCTTGCAATGCGGAGAAATTACTGTTTGTGCATTTACAATATTCATTGATTTTTGCCATTGAAAAACGTCCAGAAATGATTGAAGCTACTGACTGAATGAAAGGAGCTGGCATCTCACTCTCTTTGAATCTTCTTTATCATGCTAAGAGGAGCAGGAAAAAGCAAAAAATTTCAGAATTGCACCTTGCAATGCGGAGAAATTACTGTTTGTGCATTTACAATATTCATTGATTTTTGCCATTGAAAAACATCATGTTATTCATATACCAGAAATGATTGAAGCTACTGACTGAATGAAAGGAGCTGGCATCTCGCTCTCTTTGAATCTTCTTTATCATGCTAAGAGGAGCAGGAAAAAGCAAAAAATTTCAGAATTGCACCTTGCAATGCGGAGAAATTACTGTTTGTGCATTTACAATATTCATTGATTTTTGCCATTGAAAAACGTCCAGAAATGATTGAAGCTACTGACTGAATGAAAGGAGCTGGCATCTCACTCTCTTTGAATCTTCTTTATCATGCTAAGAGGAGCAGGAAAAAGCAAAAAATTTCAGAATTGCACCTTGCAATGTGGAGAAATTACTGTTTGTGCATTTACAATATTCATTGATTTTTGCCATTGAAAAACATCATGTTATTCATATACCAGAAATGATTGAAGCTACTGACTGAATGAAAGGAGCTGGCATCTCACTCTCTTTGAATCTTCTTTATCATGCTAAGAGGAGCAGGAAAAAGCAAAAAATTTCAGAATTGCACCTTGCAATGCGGAGAAATTACTGTTTGTGCATTTACAATATTCATTGATTTTTGCCATTGAAAAACGTCCAGAAATGATTGAAGCTACTGACTGAATGAAAGGAGCTGGCATCTCACTCTCTTTGAATCTTCTTTATCATGCTAAGAGGAGCAGGAAAAAGCAAAAAATTTCAGAATTGCACCTTGCAATGCGGAGAAATTACTGTTTGTGCTTTTACAATATTCATTGATTTTTGCCATTGAAAAACATCATGTTATTCATATACCAGAAATGTTTGAAGCTACTGACTGAATGAAAGGAGCTGGCATCTCACTCTCTTTGAATCTTCTTTATCATGCTAAGAGGAGCAGGAAAAAGCAAAAAATTTCAGAATTGCACCTTGCAATGCGGAGAAATTACTGTTTGTGCATTTACAATATTCATTGATTTTTGCCATTGAAAAACGTCCAGAAATGATTGAAGCTACTGACTGAATGAAAGGAGCTGGCATCTCACTCTCTTTGAATCTTCTTTATCATGCTAAGAGGAGCAGGAAAAAGCAAAAAATTTCAGAATTGCACCTTGCAATGCGGAGAAATTACTGTTTGTGCATTTACAATATTCATTGATTTTTGCCATTGAAAAACGTCCAGAAATGATTGAAGCTACTGACTGAATGAAAGGAGCTGGCATCTCACTCTCTTTGAATCTTCTTTATCATGCTAAGAGGAGCAGGAAAAAGCAAAAAATTTCAGAATTGCAACTTGCAATGCGGAGAAATTACTGTTTGTGCATTTACAATATTCATTGATTTTTGCCATTGAAAAACATCATGTTATTCATATACCAGAAATGATTGAAGCTACTGACTGAATGAAAGGAGCTGGCATCTCACTCTCTTTGAATCTTCTTTATCATGCTAAGAGGAGCAGGAAAAAGCAAAAAATTTCAGAATTGCACCTTGCAATGCGGAGAAATTACTGTTTGTGCATTTACAATATTCATTGATTTTTGCCATTGAAAAACATCATGTTATTCATATACCAGAAATGTTTGAAGCTACTGACTGAATGAAAGGAGCTGGCATCGCACTCTCTTTGAATCTTCTTTATCATGCTAAGAGGAGCAGGAAAAAGCAAAAAATTTCAGAATTGCACCTTGCAATGCGGAGAAATTACTGTTTGTGCATTTACAATATTCATTGATTTTTGCCATTGAAAAACGTCCAGAAATGATTGAAGCTACTGACTGAATGAAAGGAGCTGGCATCTCACTCTCTTTGAATCTTCTTTATCATGCTAAGAGGAGCAGGAAAATGCAAGAAATTTCAGAATTGCACCTTGCAATGCGGAGAAATTACTGTTTGTGCATTTACAATATTCATTGATTTTTGCCATTGAAAAACATCCAGAAATGATTGAAGCTACTGACTGAATGAAAGGAGCTGGCATCTCACTCTCTTTGAATCTTCTTTATCATGCTAAGAGGAGCAGGAAAAAGCCAAAAATTTCAGAATTGCACCTTGCAATGCGGAGAAATTACTGTTTGTGCATTTACAATATTCATTGATTTTTGCCATTGAAAAACATCATGTTATTCATATACCAGAAATGATTGAAGCTACTGACTGAATGAAAGGAGCTGGCATCTCACTCTCTTTGAATCTTCTTTATCATGCAAAGAGGAGCAGGAAAAAGCAAAAAATTTCAGAATTGCACCTTGCAATGCGGAGAAATTACTGTTTGTGCATTTACAATATTCATTGATTTTTGCCATTGAAAAACGTCCAGAAATGATTGAAGCTACTGACTGAATGAAAGGAGCTGGCATCTCACTCTCTTTGAATCTTCTTTATCATGCTAAGAGGAGCAGGAAAAAGCAAAAAATTTCAGAATTGCACCTTGCAATGCGGAGAAATTACTGTTTGTGCTTTTACAATATTCATTGATTTTTGCCATTGAAACACATCATGTTATTCATATACCAGAAATGTTTGAAGCTACTGACTGAATGAAAGGAGCTGGCATCTCACTCTCTTTGAATCTTCTTTATCATGCTAAGAGGAGCAGGAAAAAGCAAAACATTTCAGAATTGCACCTTGCAATGCGGAGAAATTACTGTTTGTGCATTTACAATATTCATTGATTTTTGCCATTGAAAAACATCATGTTATTCATATACCAGAAATGATTGAAGCTACTGACTGAATGAAAGGAGCTGGCATCTCACTCTCTTTGAATCTTCTTTATCATGCTAAGAGGAGCAGGAAAAAGCAAAAAATTTCAGAATTGCACCTTGCAATGCGGAGAAATTACTGTTTGTGCATTTACAATATTCATTGATTTTTGCCATTGAAAAACGTCCAGAAATGATTGAAGCTACTGACTGAATGAAAGGAGCTGGCATCTCACTCTCTTTGAATCTTCTTTATCATGCTAAGAGGAGCAGGAAAAAGCAAAAAATTTCAGAATTGCACCTTGCAATGCGGAGAAATTACTGTTTGTGCATTTACAATATTCATTGATTTTTGCCATTGAAAAACGTCCAGAAATGATTGAAGCTACTGACTGAATGAAAGGAGCTGGCATCTCACTCTCTTTGAATCTTCTTTATCATGCTAAGAGGAGCAGGAAAAAGCAAAAAATTTCAGAATTGCACCTTGCAATGCGGAGAAATTACTGTTTGTGCATTTACAATATTCATTGATTTTTGCCATTGAAAAACATCATGTTATTCATATACCAGAAATGTTTGAAGCTACTGACTGAATGAAAGGAGCTGGCATCTCACTCTCTTTGAATCTTCTTTATCATGCTAAGAGGAGCAGGAAAAAGCAAAAAATTTCAGAATTGCACCTTGCAATGCGGAGAAATTACTGTTTGTGCATTTACAATATTCATTGATTTTTGCCATTGAAAAACGTCCAGAAATGATTGAAGCTACTGACTGAATGAAAGGAGCTGGCATCTCACTCTCTTTGAATCTTCTTTATCATGCTAAGAGGAGCAGGAAAAAGCAAAAAATTTCAGAATTGCACCTTGCAATGCGGAGAAATTACTGTTTGTGCATTTACAATATTCATTGATTTTTGCCATTGAAAAACATCATGTTATTCATATACCAGAAATGATTGAAGCTACTGACTGAATGAAAGGAGCTGGCATCTCGCTCTCTTTGAATCTTCTTTATCATGCTAAGAGGAGCAGGAAAAAGCAAAAAATTTCAGAATTGCACCTTGCAATGCGGAGAAATTACTGTTTGTGCATTTACAATATTCATTGATTTTTGCCATTGAAAAACGTCCAGAAGAGATTGAAGCTACTGACTGAATGAAAGGAGCTGGCATCTCACTCTCTTTGAATCTTCTTTATCATGCTAAGAGGAGCAGGAAAAAGCAAAACATTTCAGAATTGCACCTTGCAATGTGGAGAAATTACTGTTTGTGCATTTACAATATTCATTGATTTTTGCCATTGAAAAACATCATGTTATTCATATACCAGAAATGATTGAAGCTACTGACTGAATGAAAGGAGCTGGCATCTCACTCTCTTTGAATCTTCTTTATCATGCTAAGAGGAGCAGGAAAAAGCAAAAAATTTCAGAATTGCACCTTGCAATGCGGAGAAATTACTGTTTGTGCATTTACAATATTCATTGATTTTTGCCATTGAAAAACGTCCAGAAATGATTGAAGCTACTGACTGAATGAAAGGAGCTGGCATCTCACTCTCTTTGAATCTTCTTTATCATGCTAAGAGGAGCAGGAAAAAGCAAAAAATTTCAGAATTGCACCTTGCAATGCGGAGAAATTACTGTTTGTGCTTTTACAATATTCATTGATTTTTGCCATTGAAAAACATCATGTTATTCATATACCAGAAATGTTTGAAGCTACTGACTGAATGAAAGGAGCTGGCATCTCACTCTCTTTGAATCTTCTTTATCATGCTAAGAGGAGCAGGAAAAAGCAAAAAATTTCAGAATTGCACCTTGCAATGCGGAGAAATTACTGTTTGTGCATTTACAATATTCATTGATTTTTGCCATTGAAAAACGTCCAGAAATGATTGAAGCTACTGACTGAATGAAAGGAGCTGGCATCTCACTCTCTTTGAATCTTCTTTATCATGCTAAGAGGAGCAGGAAAAAGCAAAAAATTTCAGAATTGCACCTTGCAATGCGGAGAAATTACTGTTTGTGCATTTACAATATTCATTGATTTTTGCCATTGAAAAACGTCCAGAAATGATTGAAGCTACTGACTGAATGAAAGGAGCTGGCATCTCACTCTCTTTGAATCTTCTTTATCATGCTAAGAGGAGCAGGAAAAAGCAAAAAATTTCAGAATTGCAACTTGCAATGCGGAGAAATTACTGTTTGTGCATTTACAATATTCATTGATTTTTGCCATTGAAAAACATCATGTTATTCATATACCAGAAATGATTGAAGCTACTGACTGAATGAAAGGAGCTGGCATCTCACTCTCTTTGAATCTTCTTTATCATGCTAAGAGGAGCAGGAAAAAGCAAAAAATTTCAGAATTGCACCTTGCAATGCGGAGAAATTACTGTTTGTGCATTTACAATATTCATTGATTTTTGCCATTGAAAAACATCATGTTATTCATATACCAGAAATGTTTGAAGCTACTGACTGAATGAAAGGAGCTGGCATCGCACTCTCTTTGAATCTTCTTTATCATGCTAAGAGGAGCAGGAAAAAGCAAAAAATTTCAGAATTGCACCTTGCAATGCGGAGAAATTACTGTTTGTGCATTTACAATATTCATTGATTTTTGCCATTGAAAAACGTCCAGAAATGATTGAAGCTACTGACTGAATGAAAGGAGCTGGCATCTCACTCTCTTTGAATCTTCTTTATCATGCTAAGAGGAGCAGGAAAATGCAAGAAATTTCAGAATTGCACCTTGCAATGCGGAGAAATTACTGTTTGTGCATTTACAATATTCATTGATTTTTGCCATTGAAAAACATCCAGAAATGATTGAAGCTACTGACTGAATGAAAGGAGCTGGCATCTCACTCTCTTTGAATCTTCTTTATCATGCTAAGAGGAGCAGGAAAAAGCCAAAAATTTCAGAATTGCACCTTGCAATGCGGAGAAATTACTGTTTGTGCATTTACAATATTCATTGATTTTTGCCATTGAAAAACATCATGTTATTCATATACCAGAAATGATTGAAGCTACTGACTGAATGAAAGGAGCTGGCATCTCACTCTCTTTGAATCTTCTTTATCATGCAAAGAGGAGCAGGAAAAAGCAAAAAATTTCAGAATTGCACCTTGCAATGCGGAGAAATTACTGTTTGTGCATTTACAATATTCATTGATTTTTGCCATTGAAAAACGTCCAGAAATGATTGAAGCTACTGACTGAATGAAAGGAGCTGGCATCTCACTCTCTTTGAATCTTCTTTATCATGCTAAGAGGAGCAGGAAAAAGCAAAAAATTTCAGAATTGCACCTTGCAATGCGGAGAAATTACTGTTTGTGCTTTTACAATATTCATTGATTTTTGCCATTGAAACACATCATGTTATTCATATACCAGAAATGTTTGAAGCTACTGACTGAATGAAAGGAGCTGGCATCTCACTCTCTTTGAATCTTCTTTATCATGCTAAGAGGAGCAGGAAAAAGCAAAACATTTCAGAATTGCACCTTGCAATGCGGAGAAATTACTGTTTGTGCATTTACAATATTCATTGATTTTTGCCATTGAAAAATGTCCAGAAATGATTGAAGCTGCTGACTGAATGAAAGGAGCTGGCATCTCACTCTCTTTGAATCTTCTTTATCATGCTAAGAGGAGCAGGAAAAAGCAAAAAATTTCAGAATTGCACCTTGCAATGCGGAGAAATTACTGTTTGTGCATTTACAATATTCATTGATTTTTGCCATTGAAAAACATCATGTTATTCATATACCAGAAATGATTGAAGCTACTGACTGAATGAAAGGAGCTGGCATCTCACTCTCTTTGAATCTTCTTTATCATGCTAAGAGGAGCAGGAAAAAGCAAAAAATTTCAGAATTGCACCTTGCAATGCGGAGAAATTACTGTTTGTGCATTTACAATATTCATTGATTTTTGCCATTGAAAAACGTCCAGAAATGATTGAAGCTACTGACTGAATGAAAGGAGCTGGCATCTCACTCTCTTTGAATCTTCTTTATCATGCTAAGAGGAGCAGGAAAAAGCAAAAAATTTCAGAATTGCACCTTGCAATGCGGAGAAATTACTGTTTGTGCATTTACAATATTCATTGATTTTTGCCATTGAAAAACGTCCAGAAATGATTGAAGCTACTGACTGAATGAAAGGAGCTGGAATCTTACTCTCTTTGAATCTTCTTTATCATGCTAAGAGGAGCAGGAAAAAGCAAAAAATTTCAGAATTGCAACTTGCAATGCGGAGAAATTACTGTTTGTGCATTTACAATATTCATTGATTTTTGCCATTGAAAAACATCATGTTATTCATATACCAGAAATGATTGAAGCTACTGACTGAATGAAAGGAGCTGGCATCTCACTCTCTTTGAATCTTCTTTATCATGCTAAGAGGAGCAGGAAAAAGCAAAAAATTTCAGAATTGCACCTTGCAATGCGGAGAAATTACTGTTTGTGCATTTACAATATTCATTGATTTTTGCCATTGAAAAACGTCCAGAAATGATTGAAGCTACTGACTGAATGAAAGGAGCTGGCATCTCACTCTCTTTGAATCTTCTTTATCATGCTAAGAGGAGCAGGAAAAAGCAAAAAATTTCAGAATTGCACCTTGCAATGCGGAGAAATTACTGTTTGTGCATTTACAATATTCATTGATTTTTGCCATTGAAAAACGTCCAGAAATGATTGAAGCTACTGACTGAATGAAAGGAGCTGGCATCTCACTCTCTTTGAATCTTCTTTATCATGCTAAGAGGAGCAGGAAAAAGCAAAAAATTTCAGAATTGCACCTTGCAATGCGGAGAAATTACTGTTTGTGCATTTACAATATTCATTAATTTTTGCCATTGAAAAACATCATGTTATTCATATCCCAGAAATGTTTGAAGCTACTGACTGAATGAAAGAAGCTGGCATCTCACTCTCTTTGAATCTTCTTTATCATGCTAAGAGGAGCAGGAAAAAGCAAAAAATTTCAGAATTGCACCTTGCAATGCGGAGAAATTACTGTTTGTGCATTTACAATATTCATTGATTTTTGCCATTGAAAAACGTCCAGAAATGATTGAAGCTACTGACTGAATGAAAGGAGCTGGCATCTCACTCTCTTTGAATCTTCTTTATCATGCTAAGAGGAGCAGGAAAAAGCAAAAAATTTCAGAATTGCACCTTGCAATGCGGAGAAATTACTGTTTGTGCATTTACAATATTCATTGATTTTTGCCATTGAAAAACATCGTTATTCATATACCAGAAATGTTTGAAGCTACTGACTGAATGAAAGGAGCTGGCATCTCACTCTCTTTGAATCTTCTTTATCATGCTAAGAGGAGCAGGAAAAAGCAAAAAATTTCAGAATTGCACCTTGCAATGCGGAGAAATTACTGTTTGTGCATTTACAATATTCATTGATTTTTGCCATTGAAAAACGTCCAGAAATGATTGAAGCTACTGACTGAATGAAAGGAGCTGGCATCTCACTCTCTTTGAATCTTCTTTATCATGCTAAGAGGAGCAGGAAAATGCAAGAAATTTCAGAATTGCACCTTGCAATGCGGAGAAATTACTGTTTGTGCATTTACAATATTCATTGATTTTTGCCATTGAAAAACATCCAGAAATGATTGAAGCTACTGACTGAATGAAAGGAGCTGGCATCTCACTCTCTTTGAATCTTCTTTATCATGCTAAGAGGAGCAGGAAAAAGCCAAAAATTTCAGAATTGCACCTTGCAATGCGGAGAAATTACTGTTTGTGCATTTACAATATTCATTGATTTTTGCCATTGAAAAACATCATGTTATTCATATACCAGAAATGATTGAAGCTACTGACTGAATGAAAGGAGCTGGCATCTCACTCTCTTTGAATCTTCTTTATCATGCAAAGAGGAGCAGGAAAAAGCAAAAAATTTCAGAATTGCACCTTGCAATGCGGAGAAATTACTGTTTGTGCATTTACAATATTCATTGATTTTTGCCATTGAAAAACGTCCAGAAATGATTGAAGCTACTGACTGAATGAAAGGAGCTGGCATCTCACTCTCTTTGAATCTTCTTTATCATGCTAAGAGGAGCAGGAAAAAGCAAAAAATTTCAGAATTGCACCTTGCAATGCGGAGAAATTACTGTTTGTGCATTTACAATATTCACTGATTTTTGCCATTGAAAAACGTCCAGAAATGATTGAAGCAACTGACTGAATGAAAGGAGCTGGCATCTCACTCTCTTTGAATCTTCTTTATCATGCTAAGAGGAGCAGGAAAAAGCAAAAAATTTCAGAATTGCACCTTGCAATGCGGAGAAATTACTGTTTGTGCATTTACAATATTCATTGATTTTTGCCATTGAAAAACGTCCAGAAATAATTGAAGCTACTGACTGAATGAAAGGAGCTAGCATCTCACTCTCTTTGAATCTTCTTTATCATGCTAAGAGGAGCAGGAAAAAGCAAAAAATTTCAGAATTGCAACTTGCAATGCGGAGAAATTACTGTTTGTGCATTTACAATATTCATTGATTTTTGCCATTGAAAAACATCATGTTATTCATATACCAGAAATGATTGAAGCTACTGACTGAATGAAAGGAGCTGGCATCTCACCCTCTTTGAATCTTCTTTATCATGCTAAGAGGAGCAGGAAAAAGCAAAAAATTTCAGAATTGCACCTTGCAATGCGGAGAAATTACTGTTTGTGCATTTACAATATTCATTGATTTTTGCCATTGAAAAACGTCCAGAAATGATTGAAGCTACTGACTGAATGAAAGGAGCTGGCATCTCACTCTCTTTGAATCTTCTTTATCATGCTAAGAGGAGCAGGAAAAAGCAAAAAATTTCAGAATTGCACCTTGCAATGCGGAGAAATTACTGTTTGTGCTTTTACAATATTCATTGATTTTTGCCATTGAAAAACATCATGTTATTCATATACCAGAAATGTTTGAAGCTACTGACTGAATGAAAGGAGCTGGCATCTCACTCTCTTTGAATCTTCTTTATCATGCTAAGAGGAGCAGGAAAAAGCAAAAAATTTCAGAATTGCACCTTGCAATGCGGAGAAATTACTGTTTGTGCTTTTACAATATTCATTGATTTTTGCCATTGAAAAACATCATGTTATTCATATACCAGAAATGTTTGAAGCTACTGACTGAATGAAAGGAGCTGGCATCTCACTCTCTTTGAATCTTCTTTATCATGCTAAGAGGAGCAGGAAAAAGCAAAAAATTTCAGAATTGCACCTTGCAATGCGGAGAAATTACTGTTTGTGCTTTTACAATATTCATTGATTTTTGCCATTGAAAAACATCATGTTATTCATATACCAGAAATGTTTGAAGCTACTGACTGAATGAAAGGAGCTGGCATCTCACTCTCTTTGAATCTTCTTTATCATGCTAAGAGGAGCAGGAAAAAGCAAAAAATTTCAGAATTGCACCTTGCAATGCGGAGAAATTACTGTTTGTGCATTTACAATATTCATTGATTTTTGCCATTGAAAAACGTCCAGAAATGATTGAAGCTACTGACTGAATGAAAGGAGCTGGCATCTCACTCTCTTTGAATCTTCTTTATCATGCTAAGAGGAGCAGGAAAAAGCAAAAAATTTCAGAATTGCACCTTGCAATGCGGAGAAATTACTGTTTGTGCATTTACAATATTCATTGATTTTTGCCATTGAAAAACGTCCAGAAATGATTGAAGCTACTGACTGAATGAAAGGAGCTGGCATCTCACTCTCTTTGAATCTTCTTTATCATGCTAAGAGGAGCAGGAAAAAGCAAAAAATTTCAGAATTGCAACTTGCAATGCGGAGAAATTACTGTTTGTGCATTTACAATATTCATTGATTTTTGCCATTGAAAAACATCATGTTATTCATATACCAGAAATGATTGAAGCTACTGACTGAATGAAAGGAGCTGGCATCTCACTCTCTTTGAATCTTCTTTATCATGCTAAGAGGAGCAGGAAAAAGCAAAAAATTTCAGAATTGCACCTTGCAATGCGGAGAAATTACTGTTTGTGCATTTACAATATTCATTGATTTTTGCCATTGAAAAACATCATGTTATTCATATACCAGAAATGTTTGAAGCTACTGACTGAATGAAAGGAGCTGGCATCGCACTCTCTTTGAATCTTCTTTATCATGCTAAGAGGAGCAGGAAAAAGCAAAAAATTTCAGAATTGCACCTTGCAATGCGGAGAAATTACTGTTTGTGCATTTACAATATTCATTGATTTTTGCCATTGAAAAACGTCCAGAAATGATTGAAGCTACTGACTGAATGAAAGGAGCTGGCATCTCACTCTCTTTGAATCTTCTTTATCATGCTAAGAGGAGCAGGAAAATGCAAGAAATTTCAGAATTGCACCTTGCAATGCGGAGAAATTACTGTTTGTGCATTTACAATATTCATTGATTTTTGCCATTGAAAAACATCCAGAAATGATTGAAGCTACTGACTGAATGAAAGGAGCTGGCATCTCACTCTCTTTGAATCTTCTTTATCATGCTAAGAGGAGCAGGAAAAAGCCAAAAATTTCAGAATTGCACCTTGCAATGCGGAGAAATTACTGTTTGTGCATTTACAATATTCATTGATTTTTGCCATTGAAAAACATCATGTTATTCATATACCAGAAATGATTGAAGCTACTGACTGAATGAAAGGAGCTGGCATCTCACTCTCTTTGAATCTTCTTTATCATGCAAAGAGGAGCAGGAAAAAGCAAAAAATTTCAGAATTGCACCTTGCAATGCGGAGAAATTACTGTTTGTGCATTTACAATATTCATTGATTTTTGCCATTGAAAAACGTCCAGAAATGATTGAAGCTACTGACTGAATGAAAGGAGCTGGCATCTCACTCTCTTTGAATCTTCTTTATCATGCTAAGAGGAGCAGGAAAAAGCAAAAAATTTCAGAATTGCACCTTGCAATGCGGAGAAATTACTGTTTGTGCTTTTACAATATTCATTGATTTTTGCCATTGAAACACATCATGTTATTCATATACCAGAAATGTTTGAAGCTACTGACTGAATGAAAGGAGCTGGCATCTCACTCTCTTTGAATCTTCTTTATCATGCTAAGAGGAGCAGGAAAAAGCAAAACATTTCAGAATTGCACCTTGCAATGCGGAGAAATTACTGTTTGTGCATTTACAATATTCATTGATTTTTGCCATTGAAAAATGTCCAGAAATGATTGAAGCTGCTGACTGAATGAAAGGAGCTGGCATCTCACTCTCTTTGAATCTTCTTTATCATGCTAAGAGGAGCAGGAAAAAGCAAAAAATTTCAGAATTGCACCTTGCAATGCGGAGAAATTACTGTTTGTGCATTTACAATATTCATTGATTTTTGCCATTGAAAAACATCATGTTATTCATATACCAGAAATGATTGAAGCTACTGACTGAATGAAAGGAGCTGGCATCTCACTCTCTTTGAATCTTCTTTATCATGCTAAGAGGAGCAGGAAAAAGCAAAAAATTTCAGAATTGCACCTTGCAATGCGGAGAAATTACTGTTTGTGCATTTACAATATTCATTGATTTTTGCCATTGAAAAACGTCCAGAAATGATTGAAGCTACTGACTGAATGAAAGGAGCTGGCATCTCACTCTCTTTGAATCTTCTTTATCATGCTAAGAGGAGCAGGAAAAAGCAAAAAATTTCAGAATTGCACCTTGCAATGCGGAGAAATTACTGTTTGTGCATTTACAATATTCATTGATTTTTGCCATTGAAAAACGTCCAGAAATGATTGAAGCTACTGACTGAATGAAAGGAGCTGGAATCTCACTCTCTTTGAATCTTCTTTATCATGCTAAGAGGAGCAGGAAAAAGCAAAAAATTTCAGAATTGCAACTTGCAATGCGGAGAAATTACTGTTTGTGCATTTACAATATTCATTGATTTTTGCCATTGAAAAACATCATGTTATTCATATACCAGAAATGATTGAAGCTACTGACTGAATGAAAGGAGCTGGCATCTCACTCTCTTTGAATCTTCTTTATCATGCTAAGAGGAGCAGGAAAAAGCAAAAAATTTCAGAATTGCACCTTGCAATGCGGAGAAATTACTGTTTGTGCATTTACAATATTCATTGATTTTTGCCATTGAAAAACGTCCAGAAATGATTGAAGCTACTGACTGAATGAAAGGAGCTGGCATCTCACTCTCTTTGAATCTTCTTTATCATGCTAAGAGGAGCAGGAAAAAGCAAAAAATTTCAGAATTGCACCTTGCAATGCGGAGAAATTACTGTTTGTGCATTTACAATATTCATTGATTTTTGCCATTGAAAAACGTCCAGAAATGATTGAAGCTACTGACTGAATGAAAGGAGCTGGCATCTCACTCTCTTTGAATCTTCTTTATCATGCTAAGAGGAGCAGGAAAAAGCAAAAAATTTCAGAATTGCACCTTGCAATGCGGAGAAATTACTGTTTGTGCATTTACAATATTCATTAATTTTTGCCATTGAAAAACATCATGTTATTCATATCCCAGAAATGTTTGAAGCTACTGACTGAATGAAAGAAGCTGGCATCTCACTCTCTTTGAATCTTCTTTATCATGCTAAGAGGAGCAGGAAAAAGCAAAAAATTTCAGAATTGCACCTTGCAATGCGGAGAAATTACTGTTTGTGCATTTACAATATTCATTGATTTTTGCCATTGAAAAACGTCCAGAAATGATTGAAGCTACTGACTGAATGAAAGGAGCTGGCATCTCACTCTCTTTGAATCTTCTTTATCATGCTAAGAGGAGCAGGAAAAAGCAAAAAATTTCAGAATTGCACCTTGCAATGCGGAGAAATTACTGTTTGTGCATTTACAATATTCATTGATTTTTGCCATTGAAAAACATCGTTATTCATATACCAGAAATGTTTGAAGCTACTGACTGAATGAAAGGAGCTGGCATCTCACTCTCTTTGAATCTTCTTTATCATGCTAAGAGGAGCAGGAAAAAGCAAAAAATTTCAGAATTGCACCTTGCAATGCGGAGAAATTACTGTTTGTGCATTTACAATATTCATTGATTTTTGCCATTGAAAAACGTCCAGAAATGATTGAAGCTACTGACTGAATGAAAGGAGCTGGCATCTCACTCTCTTTGAATCTTCTTTATCATGCTAAGAGGAGCAGGAAAATGCAAGAAATTTCAGAATTGCACCTTGCAATGCGGAGAAATTACTGTTTGTGCATTTACAATATTCATTGATTTTTGCCATTGAAAAACATCCAGAAATGATTGAAGCTACTGACTGAATGAAAGGAGCTGGCATCTCACTCTCTTTGAATCTTCTTTATCATGCTAAGAGGAGCAGGAAAAAGCCAAAAATTTCAGAATTGCACCTTGCAATGCGGAGAAATTACTGTTTGTGCATTTACAATATTCATTGATTTTTGCCATTGAAAAACATCATGTTATTCATATACCAGAAATGATTGAAGCTACTGACTGAATGAAAGGAGCTGGCATCTCACTCTCTTTGAATCTTCTTTATCATGCAAAGAGGAGCAGGAAAAAGCAAAAAATTTCAGAATTGCACCTTGCAATGCGGAGAAATTACTGTTTGTGCATTTACAATATTCATTGATTTTTGCCATTGAAAAACGTCCAGAAATGATTGAAGCTACTGACTGAATGAAAGGAGCTGGCATCTCACTCTCTTTGAATCTTCTTTATCATGCTAAGAGGAGCAGGAAAAAGCAAAAAATTTCAGAATTGCACCTTGCAATGCGGAGAAATTACTGTTTGTGCATTTACAATATTCACTGATTTTTGCCATTGAAAAACGTCCAGAAATGATTGAAGCAACTGACTGAATGAAAGGAGCTGGCATCTCACTCTCTTTGAATCTTCTTTATCATGCTAAGAGGAGCAGGAAAAAGCAAAAAATTTCAGAATTGCACCTTGCAATGCGGAGAAATTACTGTTTGTGCATTTACAATATTCATTGATTTTTGCCATTGAAAAACGTCCAGAAATAATTGAAGCTACTGACTGAATGAAAGGAGCTGGCATCTCACTCTCTTTGAATCTTCTTTATCATGCTAAGAGGAGCAGGAAAAAGCAAAAAATTTCAGAATTGCAACTTGCAATGCGGAGAAATTACTGTTTGTGCATTTACAATATTCATTGATTTTTGCCATTGAAAAACATCATGTTATTCATATACCAGAAATGATTGAAGCTACTGACTGAATGAAAGGAGCTGGCATCTCACTCTCTTTGAATCTTCTTTATCATGCTAAGAGGAGCAGGAAAAAGCAAAAAATTTCAGAATTGCACCTTGCAATGCGGAGAAATTACTGTTTGTGCATTTACAATATTCATTGATTTTTGCCATTGAAAAACGTCCAGAAATGATTGAAGCTACTGACTGAATGAAAGGAGCTGGCATCTCACTCTCTTTGAATCTTCTTTATCATGCTAAGAGGAGCAGGAAAAAGCAAAAAATTTCAGAATTGCACCTTGCAATGCGGAGAAATTACTGTTTGTGCTTTTACAATATTCATTGATTTTTGCCATTGAAAAACATCATGTTATTCATATACCAGAAATGTTTGAAGCTACTGACTGAATGAAAGGAGCTGGCATCTCACTCTCTTTGAATCTTCTTTATCATGCTAAGAGGAGCAAGAAAAAGCAAAAAATTTCAGAATTGCACCTTGCAATGCGGAGAAATTACTCTTTGTGCATTTACAATATTCATTGATTTTTGCCATTGAAAAATGTCCAGAAATGATTGAAGCTGCTGACTGAATGAAAGGAGCTGGCATCTCACTCTCTTTGAATCTTCTTTATCATGCTAAGAGGAGCAGGAAAAAGCAAAAAATTTCAGAATTGCACCTTGCAATGCGGAGAAATTACTGTTTGTGCATTTACAATATTCATTGATTTTTGCCATTGAAAAACATCATGTTATTCATATACCAGAAATGATTGAAGCTACTGACTGAATGAAAGGAGCTGGCATCTCACTCTCTTTGAATCTTCTTTATCATGCTAAGAGGAGCAGGAAAAAGCAAAAAATTTCAGAATTGCACCTTGCAATGCGGAGAAATTACTGTTTGTGCATTTACAATATTCATTGATTTTTGCCATTGAAAAACGTCCAGAAATGATTGAAGCTACTGACTGAATGAAAGGAGCTGGCATCTCACTCTCTTTGAATCTTCTTTATCATGCTAAGAGGAGCAGGAAAAAGCAAAAAATTTCAGAATTGCACCTTGCAATGCGGAGAAATTACTGTTTGTGCATTTACAATATTCATTGATTTTTGCCATTGAAAAACGTCCAGAAATGATTGAAGCTACTGACTGAATGAAAGGAGCTGGCATCTCACTCTCTTTGAATCTTCTTTATCATGCTAAGAGGAGCAGGAAAAAGCAAAAAATTTCAGAATTGCACCTTGCAATGCGGAGAAATTACTGTTTGTGCATTTACAATATTCATTGATTTTTGCCATTGAAAAACATCATGTTATTCATATACCAGAAATGTTTGAAGCTACTGACTGAATGAAAGGAGCTGGCATCTCACTCTCTTTGAATCTTCTTTATCATGCTAAGAGGAGCAGGAAAAAGCAAAAAATTTCAGAATTGCACCTTGCAATGCGGAGAAATTACTGTTTGTGCATTTACAATATTCATTGATTTTTGCCATTGAAAAACGTCCAGAAATGATTGAAGCTACTGACTGAATGAAAGGAGCTGGCATCTCACTCTCTTTGAATCTTCTTTATCATGCTAAGAGGAGCAGGAAAAAGCAAAAAATTTCAGAATTGCACCTTGCAATGCGGAGAAATTACTGTTTGTGCATTTACAATATTCATTGATTTTTGCCATTGAAAAACATCATGTTATTCATATACCAGAAATGATTGAAGCTACTGACTGAATGAAAGGAGCTGGCATCTCGCTCTCTTTGAATCTTCTTTATCATGCTAAGAGGAGCAGGAAAAAGCAAAAAATTTCAGAATTGCACCTTGCAATGCGGAGAAATTACTGTTTGTGCATTTACAATATTCATTGATTTTTGCCATTGAAAAACGTCCAGAAATGATTGAAGCTACTGACTGAATGAAAGGAGCTGGCATCTCACTCTCTTTGAATCTTCTTTATCATGCTAAGAGGAGCAGGAAAAAGCAAAAAATTTCAGAATTGCACCTTGCAATGTGGAGAAATTACTGTTTGTGCATTTACAATATTCATTGATTTTTGCCATTGAAAAACATCATGTTATTCATATACCAGAAATGATTGAAGCTACTGACTGAATGAAAGGAGCTGGCATCTCACTCTCTTTGAATCTTCTTTATCATGCTAAGAGGAGCAGGAAAAAGCAAAAAATTTCAGAATTGCACCTTGCAATGCGGAGAAATTACTGTTTGTGCATTTACAATATTCATTGATTTTTGCCATTGAAAAACGTCCAGAAATGATTGAAGCTACTGACTGAATGAAAGGAGCTGGCATCTCACTCTCTTTGAATCTTCTTTATCATGCTAAGAGGAGCAGGAAAAAGCAAAAAATTTCAGAATTGCACCTTGCAATGCGGAGAAATTACTGTTTGTGCTTTTACAATATTCATTGATTTTTGCCATTGAAAAACATCATGTTATTCATATACCAGAAATGTTTGAAGCTACTGACTGAATGAAAGGAGCTGGCATCTCACTCTCTTTGAATCTTCTTTATCATGCTAAGAGGAGCAGGAAAAAGCAAAAAATTTCAGAATTGCACCTTGCAATGCGGAGAAATTACTGTTTGTGCATTTACAATATTCATTGATTTTTGCCATTGAAAAACGTCCAGAAATGATTGAAGCTACTGACTGAATGAAAGGAGCTGGCATCTCACTCTCTTTGAATCTTCTTTATCATGCTAAGAGGAGCAGGAAAAAGCAAAAAATTTCAGAATTGCACCTTGCAATGCGGAGAAATTACTGTTTGTGCATTTACAATATTCATTGATTTTTGCCATTGAAAAACGTCCAGAAATGATTGAAGCTACTGACTGAATGAAAGGAGCTGGCATCTCACTCTCTTTGAATCTTCTTTATCATGCTAAGAGGAGCAGGAAAAAGCAAAAAATTTCAGAATTGCAACTTGCAATGCGGAGAAATTACTGTTTGTGCATTTACAATATTCATTGATTTTTGCCATTGAAAAACATCATGTTATTCATATACCAGAAATGATTGAAGCTACTGACTGAATGAAAGGAGCTGGCATCTCACTCTCTTTGAATCTTCTTTATCATGCTAAGAGGAGCAGGAAAAAGCAAAAAATTTCAGAATTGCACCTTGCAATGCGGAGAAATTACTGTTTGTGCATTTACAATATTCATTGATTTTTGCCATTGAAAAACATCATGTTATTCATATACCAGAAATGTTTGAAGCTACTGACTGAATGAAAGGAGCTGGCATCGCACTCTCTTTGAATCTTCTTTATCATGCTAAGAGGAGCAGGAAAAAGCAAAAAATTTCAGAATTGCACCTTGCAATGCGGAGAAATTACTGTTTGTGCATTTACAATATTCATTGATTTTTGCCATTGAAAAACGTCCAGAAATGATTGAAGCTACTGACTGAATGAAAGGAGCTGGCATCTCACTCTCTTTGAATCTTCTTTATCATGCTAAGAGGAGCAGGAAAATGCAAGAAATTTCAGAATTGCACCTTGCAATGCGGAGAAATTACTGTTTGTGCATTTACAATATTCATTGATTTTTGCCATTGAAAAACATCCAGAAATGATTGAAGCTACTGACTGAATGAAAGGAGCTGGCATCTCACTCTCTTTGAATCTTCTTTATCATGCTAAGAGGAGCAGGAAAAAGCCAAAAATTTCAGAATTGCACCTTGCAATGCGGAGAAATTACTGTTTGTGCATTTACAATATTCATTGATTTTTGCCATTGAAAAACGTCCAGAAATGATTGAAGCTACTGACTGAATGAAAGGAGCTGGCATCTCACTCTCTTTGAATCTTCTTTATCATGCTAAGAGGAGCAGGAAAAAGCAAAAAATTTCAGAATTGCACCTTGCAATGCGGAGAAATTACTGTTTGTGCATTTACAATATTCATTGATTTTTGCCATTGAAAAACATCATGTTATTCATATACCAGAAATGATTGAAGCTACTGACTGAATGAAAGGAGCTGGCATCTCGCTCTCTTTGAATCTTCTTTATCATGCTAAGAGGAGCAGGAAAAAGCAAAAAATTTCAGAATTGCACCTTGCAATGCGGAGAAATTACTGTTTGTGCATTTACAATATTCATTGATTTTTGCCATTGAAAAACGTCCAGAAATGATTGAAGCTACTGACTGAATGAAAGGAGCTGGCATCTCACTCTCTTTGAATCTTCTTTATCATGCTAAGAGGAGCAGGAAAAAGCAAAAAATTTCAGAATTGCACCTTGCAATGTGGAGAAATTACTGTTTGTGCATTTACAATATTCATTGATTTTTGCCATTGAAAAACATCATGTTATTCATATACCAGAAATGATTGAAGCTACTGACTGAATGAAAGGAGCTGGCATCTCACTCTCTTTGAATCTTCTTTATCATGCTAAGAGGAGCAGGAAAAAGCAAAAAATTTCAGAATTGCACCTTGCAATGCGGAGAAATTACTGTTTGTGCATTTACAATATTCATTGATTTTTGCCATTGAAAAACGTCCAGAAATGATTGAAGCTACTGACTGAATGAAAGGAGCTGGCATCTCACTCTCTTTGAATCTTCTTTATCATGCTAAGAGGAGCAGGAAAAAGCAAAAAATTTCAGAATTGCACCTTGCAATGCGGAGAAATTACTGTTTGTGCTTTTACAATATTCATTGATTTTTGCCATTGAAAAACATCATGTTATTCATATACCAGAAATGTTTGAAGCTACTGACTGAATGAAAGGAGCTGGCATCTCACTCTCTTTGAATCTTCTTTATCATGCTAAGAGGAGCAGGAAAAAGCAAAAAATTTCAGAATTGCACCTTGCAATGCGGAGAAATTACTGTTTGTGCATTTACAATATTCATTGATTTTTGCCATTGAAAAACGTCCAGAAATGATTGAAGCTACTGACTGAATGAAAGGAGCTGGCATCTCACTCTCTTTGAATCTTCTTTATCATGCTAAGAGGAGCAGGAAAAAGCAAAAAATTTCAGAATTGCACCTTGCAATGCGGAGAAATTACTGTTTGTGCATTTACAATATTCATTGATTTTTGCCATTGAAAAACGTCCAGAAATGATTGAAGCTACTGACTGAATGAAAGGAGCTGGCATCTCACTCTCTTTGAATCTTCTTTATCATGCTAAGAGGAGCAGGAAAAAGCAAAAAATTTCAGAATTGCACCTTGCAATGCGGAGAAATTACTGTTTGTGCATTTACAATATTCATTGATTTTTGCCATTGAAAAACATCATGTTATTCATATACCAGAAATGTTTGAAGCTACTGACTGAATGAAAGGAGCTGGCATCGCACTCTCTTTGAATCTTCTTTATCATGCTAAGAGGAGCAGGAAAAAGCAAAAAATTTCAGAATTGCACCTTGCAATGCGGAGAAATTACTGTTTGTGCATTTACAATATTCATTGATTTTTGCCATTGAAAAACGTCCAGAAATGATTGAAGCTACTGACTGAATGAAAGGAGCTGGCATCTCACTCTCTTTGAATCTTCTTTATCATGCTAAGAGGAGCAGGAAAATGCAAGAAATTTCAGAATTGCACCTTGCAATGCGGAGAAATTACTGTTTGTGCATTTACAATATTCATTGATTTTTGCCATTGAAAAACATCCAGAAATGATTGAAGCTACTGACTGAATGAAAGGAGCTGGCATCTCACTCTCTTTGAATCTTCTTTATCATGCTAAGAGGAGCAGGAAAAAGCCAAAAATTTCAGAATTGCACCTTGCAATGCGGAGAAATTACTGTTTGTGCATTTACAATATTCATTGATTTTTGCCATTGAAAAACATCATGTTATTCATATACCAGAAATGATTGAAGCTACTGACTGAATGAAAGGAGCTGGCATCTAACTCTCTTTGAATCTTCTTTATCATGCAAAGAGGAGCAGGAAAAAGCAAAAAATTTCAGAATTGCACCTTGCAATGCGGAGAAATTACTGTTTGTGCATTTACAATATTCATTGATTTTTGCCATTGAAAAACGTCCAGAAATGATTGAAGCTACTGACTGAATGAAAGGAGCTGGCATCTCACTCTCTTTGAATCTTCTTTATCATGCTAAGAGGAGCAGGAAAAAGCAAAAAATTTCAGAATTGCACCTTGCAATGCGGAGAAATTACTGTTTGTGCTTTTACAATATTCATTGATTTTTGCCATTGAAACACATCATGTTATTCATATACCAGAAATGTTTGAAGCTACTGACTGAATGAAAGGAGCTGGCATCTCACTCTCTTTGAATCTTCTTTATCATGCTAAGAGGAGCAGGAAAAAGCAAAACATTTCAGAATTGCACCTTGCAATGCGGAGAAATTACTGTTTGTGCATTTACAATATTCATTGATTTTTGCCATTGAAAAATGTCCAGAAATGATTGAAGCTGCTGACTGAATGAAAGGAGCTGGCATCTCACTCTCTTTGAATCTTCTTTATCATGCTAAGAGGAGCAGGAAAAAGCAAAAAATTTCAGAATTGCACCTTGCAATGCGGAGAAATTACTGTTTGTGCATTTACAATATTCATTGATTTTTGCCATTGAAAAACATCATGTTATTCATATACCAGAAATGATTGAAGCTACTGACTGAATGAAAGGAGCTGGCATCTCACTCTCTTTGAATCTTCTTTATCATGCTAAGAGGAGCAGGAAAAAGCAAAAAATTTCAGAATTGCACCTTGCAATGCGGAGAAATTACTGTTTGTGCATTTACAATATTCATTGATTTTTGCCATTGAAAAACGTCCAGAAATGATTGAAGCTACTGACTGAATGAAAGGAGCTGGCATCTCACTCTCTTTGAATCTTCTTTATCATGCTAAGAGGAGCAGGAAAAAGCAAAAAATTTCAGAATTGCACCTTGCAATGCGGAGAAATTACTGTTTGTGCATTTACAATATTCATTGATTTTTGCCATTGAAAAACGTCCAGAAATGATTGAAGCTACTGACTGAATGAAAGGAGCTGGCATCTCACTCTCTTTGAATCTTCTTTATCATGCTAAGAGGAGCAGGAAAAAGCAAAAAATTTCAGAATTGCACCTTGCAATGCGGAGAAATTACTGTTTGTGCATTTACAATATTCATTGATTTTTGCCATTGAAAAACATCATGTTATTCATATACCAGAAATGTTTGAAGCTACTGACTGAATGAAAGGAGCTGGCATCTCACTCTCTTTGAATCTTCTTTATCATGCTAAGAGGAGCAGGAAAAAGCAAAAAATTTCAGAATTGCACCTTGCAATGCGGAGAAATTACTGTTTGTGCATTTACAATATTCATTGATTTTTGCCATTGAAAAACGTCCAGAAATGATTGAAGCTACTGACTGAATGAAAGGAGCTGGCATCTCACTCTCTTTGAATCTTCTTTATCATGCTAAGAGGAGCAGGAAAAAGCAAAAAATTTCAGAATTGCACCTTGCAATGCGGAGAAATTACTGTTTGTGCATTTACAATATTCATTGATTTTTGCCATTGAAAAACATCATGTTATTCATATACCAGAAATGATTGAAGCTACTGACTGAATGAAAGGAGCTGGCATCTCGCTCTCTTTGAATCTTCTTTATCATGCTAAGAGGAGCAGGAAAAAGCAAAAAATTTCAGAATTGCACCTTGCAATGCGGAGAAATTACTGTTTGTGCATTTACAATATTCATTGATTTTTGCCATTGAAAAACGTCCAGAAGAGATTGAAGCTACTGACTGAATGAAAGGAGCTGGCATCTCACTCTCTTTGAATCTTCTTTATCATGCTAAGAGGAGCAGGAAAAAGCAAAACATTTCAGAATTGCACCTTGCAATGTGGAGAAATTACTGTTTGTGCATTTACAATATTCATTGATTTTTGCCATTGAAAAACATCATGTTATTCATATACCAGAAATGATTGAAGCTACTGACTGAATGAAAGGAGCTGGCATCTCACTCTCTTTGAATCTTCTTTATCATGCTAAGAGGAGCAGGAAAAAGCAAAAAATTTCAGAATTGCACCTTGCAATGCGGAGAAATTACTGTTTGTGCATTTACAATATTCATTGATTTTTGCCATTGAAAAACGTCCAGAAATGATTGAAGCTACTGACTGAATGAAAGGAGCTGGCATCTCACTCTCTTTGAATCTTCTTTATCATGCTAAGAGGAGGAGGAAAAAGCAAAAAATTTCAGAATTGCACCTTGCAATGCGGAGAAATTACTGTTTGTGCTTTTACAATATTCAATGATTTTTGCCATTGAAAAACATCATGTTATTCATATACCAGAAATGTTTGAAGCTACTGACTGAATGAAAGGAGCTGGCATCTCACTCTCTTTGAATCTTCTTTATCATGCTAAGAGGAGCAGGAAAAAGCAAAAAATTTCAGAATTGCACCTTGCAATGCGGAGAAATTACTGTTTGTGCATTTACAATATTCATTGATTTTTGCCATTGAAAAACGTCCAGAAATGATTGAAGCTACTGACTGAATGAAAGGAGCTGGCATCTCACTCTCTTTGAATCTTCTTTATCATGCTAAGAGGAGCAGGAAAAAGCAAAAAATTTCAGAATTGCACCTTGCAATGCGGAGAAATTACTGTTTGTGCATTTACAATATTCATTGATTTTTGCCATTGAAAAACGTCCAGAAATGATTGAAGCTACTGACTGAATGAAAGGAGCTGGCATCTCACTCTCTTTGAATCTTCTTTATCATGCTAAGAGGAGCAGGAAAAAGCAAAAAATTTCAGAATTGCAACTTGCAATGCGGAGAAATTACTGTTTGTGCATTTACAATATTCATTGATTTTTGCCATTGAAAAACATCATGTTATTCATATACCAGAAATGATTGAAGCTACTGACTGAATGAAAGGAGCTGGCATCTCACTCTCTTTGAATCTTCTTTATCATGCTAAGAGGAGCAGGAAAAAGCAAAAAATTTCAGAATTGCACCTTGCAATGCGGAGAAATTACTGTTTGTGCATTTACAATATTCATTGATTTTTGCCATTGAAAAACATCATGTTATTCATATACCAGAAATGTTTGAAGCTACTGACTGAATGAAAGGAGCTGGCATCGCACTCTCTTTGAATCTTCTTTATCATGCTAAGAGGAGCAGGAAAAAGCAAAAAATTTCAGAATTGCACCTTGCAATGCGGAGAAATTACTGTTTGTGCATTTACAATATTCATTGATTTTTGCCATTGAAAAACGTCCAGAAATGATTGAAGCTACTGACTGAATGAAAGGAGCTGGCATCTCACTCTCTTTGAATCTTCTTTATCATGCTAAGAGGAGCAGGAAAATGCAAGAAATTTCAGAATTGCACCTTGCAATGCGGAGAAATTACTGTTTGTGCATTTACAATATTCATTGATTTTTGCCATTGAAAAACATCCAGAAATGATTGAAGCTACTGACTGAATGAAAGGAGCTGGCATCTCACTCTCTTTGAATCTTCTTTATCATGCTAAGAGGAGCAGGAAAAAGCCAAAAATTTCAGAATTGCACCTTGCAATGCGGAGAAATTACTGTTTGTGCATTTACAATATTCATTGATTTTTGCCATTGAAAAACATCATGTTATTCATATACCAGAAATGATTGAAGCTACTGACTGAATGAAAGGAGCTGGCATCTCACTCTCTTTGAATCTTCTTTATCATGCAAAGAGGAGCAGGAAAAAGCAAAAAATTTCAGAATTGCACCTTGCAATGCGGAGAAATTACTGTTTGTGCATTTACAATATTCATTGATTTTTGCCATTGAAAAACGTCCAGAAATGATTGAAGCTACTGACTGAATGAAAGGAGCTGGCATCTCACTCTCTTTGAATCTTCTTTATCATGCTAAGAGGAGCAGGAAAAAGCAAAAAATTTCAGAATTGCTCCTTGCAATGCGGAGAAATTACTGTTTGTGCTTTTACAATATTCATTGATTTTTGCCATTGAAACACATCATGTTATTCATATACCAGAAATGTTTGAAGCTACTGACTGAATGAAAGGAGCTGGCATCTCACTCTCTTTGAATCTTCTTTATCATGCTAAGAGGAGCAGGAAAAAGCAAAACATTTCAGAATTGCACCTTGCAATGCGGAGAAATTACTGTTTGTGCATTTACAATATTCATTGATTTTTGCCATTGAAAAATGTCCAGAAATGATTGAAGCTGCTGACTGAATGAAAGGAGCTGGCATCTCACTCTCTTTGAATCTTCTTTATCATGCTAAGAGGAGCAGGAAAAAGCAAAAAATTTCAGAATTGCACCTTGCAATGCGGAGAAATTACTGTTTGTGCATTTACAATATTCATTGATTTTTGCCATTGAAAAACATCATGTTATTCATATACCAGAAATGATTGAAGCTACTGACTGAATGAAAGGAGCTGGCATCTCACTCTCTTTGAATCTTCTTTATCATGCTAAGAGGAGCAGGAAAAAGCAAAAAATTTCAGAATTGCACCTTGCAATGCGGAGAAATTACTGTTTGTGCATTTACAATATTCATTGATTTTTGCCATTGAAAAACGTCCAGAAATGATTGAAGCTACTGACTGAATGAAAGGAGCTGGCATCTCACTCTCTTTGAATCTTCTTTATCATGCTAAGAGGAGCAGGAAAAAGCAAAAAATTTCAGAATTGCACCTTGCAATGCGGAGAAATTACTGTTTGTGCATTTACAATATTCATTGATTTTTGCCATTGAAAAACGTCCAGAAATGATTGAAGCTACTGACTGAATGAAAGGAGCTGGCATCTCACTCTCTTTGAATCTTCTTTATCATGCTAAGAGGAGCAGGAAAAAGCAAAAAATTTCAGAATTGCACCTTGCAATGCGGAGAAATTACTGTTTGTGCATTTACAATATTCATTGATTTTTGCCATTGAAAAACATCATGTTATTCATATACCAGAAATGTTTGAAGCTACTGACTGAATGAAAGGAGCTGGCATCTCACTCTCTTTGAATCTTCTTTATCATGCTAAGAGGAGCAGGAAAAAGCAAAAAATTTCAGAATTGCACCTTGCAATGCGGAGAAATTACTGTTTGTGCAATTACAATATTCATTGATTTTTGCCATTGAAAAACGTCCAGAAATGATTGAAGCTACTGACTGAATGAAAGGAGCTGGCATCTCACTCTCTTTGAATCTTCTTTATCATGCTAAGAGGAGCAGGAAAAAGCAAAAAATTTCAGAATTGCACCTTGCAATGCGGAGAAATTACTGTTTGTGCATTTACAATATTCATTGATTTTTGCCATTGAAAAACATCATGTTATTCATATACCAGAAATGTTTGAAGCTACTGACTGAATGAAAGGAGCTGGCATCTCACTCTCTTTGAATCTTCTTTATCATGCTAAGAGGAGCAGGAAAAAGCAAAAAATTTCAGAATTGCACCTTGCAATGCGGAGAAATTACTGTTTGTGCATTTACAATATTCATTGATTTTTGCCATTGAAAAACGTCCAGAAATGATTGAAGCTACTGACTGAATGAAAGGAGCTGGCATCTCACTCTCTTTGAATCTTCTTTATCATGCTAAGAGGAGCAGGAAAAAGCAAAAAATTTCAGAATTGCACCTTGCAATGCGGAGAAATTACTGTTTGTGCTTTTACAATATTCATTGATTTTTGCCATTGAAAAACATCATGTTATTCATATACCAGAAATGTTTGAAGCTACTGACTGAATGAAAGGAGCTGGCATCTCACTCTCTTTGAATCTTCTTTATCATGCTAAGAGGAGCAGGAAAAAGCAAAAAATTTCAGAATTGCACCTTGCAATGCGGAGAAATTACTGTTTGTGCATTTACAATATTCATTGATTTTTGCCATTGAAAAACGTCCAGAAATGATTGAAGCTACTGACTGAATGAAAGGAGCTGGCATCTCACTCTCTTTGAATCTTCTTTATCATGCTAAGAGGAGCAGGAAAAAGCAAAAAATTTCAGAATTGCACCTTGCAATGCGGAGAAATTACTGTTTGTGCATTTACAATATTCATTGATTTTTGCCATTGAAAAACGTCCAGAAATGATTGAAGCTACTGACTGAATGAAAGGAGCTGGCATCTCACTCTCTTTGAATCTTCTTTATCATGCTAAGAGGAGCAGGAAAAAGCAAAAAATTTCAGAATTGCAACTTGCAATGCGGAGAAATTACTGTTTGTGCATTTACAATATTCATTGATTTTTGCCATTGAAAAACATCATGTTATTCATATACCAGAAATGATTGAAGCTACTGACTGAATGAAAGGAGCTGGCATCTCACTCTCTTTGAATCTTCTTTATCATGCTAAGAGGAGCAGGAAAAAGCAAAAAATTTCAGAATTGCACCTTGCAATGCGGAGAAATTACTGTTTGTGCATTTACAATATTCATTGATTTTTGCCATTGAAAAACGTCCAGAAATGATTGAAGCTACTGACTGAATGAAAGGAGCTGGCATCTCACTCTCTTTGAATCTTCTTTATCATGCTAAGAGGAGCAGGAAAAAGCAAAAAATTTCAGAATTGCACCTTGCAATGCGGAGAAATTACTGTTTGTGCATTTACAATATTCATTGATTTTTGCCATTGAAAAACGTCCAGAAATGATTGAAGCTACTGACTGAATGAAAGGAGCTGGCATCTCACTCTCTTTGAATCTTCTTTATCATGCTAAGAGAGCAGGAAAAAGCAAAAAATTTCAGAATTGCACCTTGCAATGCGGAGAAATTACTGTTTGTGCATTTACAATATTCATTAATTTTTGCCATTGAAAAACATCATGTTATTCATATCCCAGAAATGTTTGAAGCTACTGACTGAATGAAAGAAGCTGGCATCTCACTCTCTTTGAATCTTCTTTATCATGCTAAGAGGAGCAGGAAAAAGCAAAAAATTTCAGAATTGCACCTTGCAATGCGGAGAAATTACTGTTTGTGCATTTACAATATTCATTGATTTTTGCCATTGAAAAACGTCCAGAAATGATTGAAGCTACTGACTGAATGAAAGGAGCTGGCATCTCACTCTCTTTGAATCTTCTTTATCATGCTAAGAGGAGCAGGAAAAAGCAAAAAATTTCAGAATTGCACCTTGCAATGCGGAGAAATTACTGTTTGTGCATTTACAATATTCATTGATTTTTGCCATTGAAAAACATCATGTTATTCATATACCAGAAATGTTTGAAGCTACTGACTGAATGAAAGGAGCTGGCATCTCACTCTCTTTGAATCTTCTTTATCATGCTAAGAGGAGCAGGAAAAAGCAAAAAATTTCAGAATTGCACCTTGCAATGCGGAGAAATTACTGTTTGTGCATTTACAATATTCATTGATTTTTGCCATTGAAAAACGTCCAGAAATGATTGAAGCTACTGACTGAATGAAAGGAGCTGGCATCTCACTCTCTTTGAATCTTCTTTATCATGCTAAGAGGAGCAGGAAAATGCAAGAAATTTCAGAATTGCACCTTGCAATGCGGAGAAATTACTGTTTGTGCATTTACAATATTCATTGATTTTTGCCATTGAAAAACATCCAGAAATGATTGAAGCTACTGACTGAATGAAAGGAGCTGGCATCTCACTCTCTTTGAATCTTCTTTATCATGCTAAGAGGAGCAGGAAAAAGCCAAAAATTTCAGAATTGCACCTTGCAATGCGGAGAAATTACTGTTTGTGCATTTACAATATTCATTGATTTTTGCCATTGAAAAACATCATGTTATTCATATACCAGAAATGATTGAAGCTACTGACTGAATGAAAGGAGCTGGCATCTCACTCTCTTTGAATCTTCTTTATCATGCAAAGAGGAGCAGGAAAAAGCAAAAAATTTCAGAATTGCACCTTGCAATGCGGAGAAATTACTGTTTGTGCATTTACAATATTCATTGATTTTTGCCATTGAAAAACGTCCAGAAATGATTGAAGCTACTGACTGAATGAAAGGAGCTGGCATCTCACTCTCTTTGAATCTTCTTTATCATGCTAAGAGGAGCAGGAAAAAGCAAAAAATTTCAGAATTGCACCTTGCAATGCGGAGAAATTACTGTTTGTGCATTTACAATATTCATTGATTTTTGCCATTGAAAAACGTCCAGAAATGATTGAAGCAACTGACTGAATGAAAGGAGCTGGCATCTCACTCTCTTTGAATCTTCTTTATCATGCTAAGAGGAGCAGGAAAAAGCAAAAAATTTCAGAATCGCACCTTGCAATGCGGAGAAATTACTGTTTGTGCATTTACAATATTCATTGATTTTTGCCATTGAAAAACGTCCAGAAATAATTGAAGCTACTGACTGAATGAAAGGAGCTGGCATCTCACTCTCTTTGAATCTTCTTTATCATGCTAAGAGGAGCAGGAAAAAGCAAAAAATTTCAGAATTGCAACTTGCAATGCGGAGAAATTACTGTTTGTGCATTTACAATATTCATTGATTTTTGCCATTGAAAAACATCATGTTATTCATATACCAGAAATGATTGAAGCTACTGACTGAATGAAAGGAGCTGTCATCTCACTCTCTTTGAATCTTCTTTATCATGCTAAGAGGAGCAGGAAAAAGCAAAAAATTTCAGAATTGCACTTTGCAATGCGGAGAAATTACTGTTTGTGCATTTACAATATTCATTGATTTTTGCCATTGAAAAACGTCCAGAAATGATTGAAGCTACTGACTGAATGAAAGGAGCTGGCATCTCACTCTCTTTGAATCTTCTTTATCATGCTAAGAGGAGCAGGAAAAAGCAAAAAATTTCAGAATTGCACCTTGCAATGCGGAGAAATTACTGTTTGTGCATTTACAATATTCATTGATTTTTGCCATTGAAAAACGTCCAGAAATGATTGAAGCTACTGACTGAATGAAAGGAGCTGGCATCTCACTCTCTTTGAATCTTCTTTATCATGCTAAGAGGAGCAGGAAAATGCAAGAAATTTCAGAATTGCACCTTGCAATGCGGAGAAATTACTGTTTGTGCATTTACAATATTCATTGATTTTTGCCATTGAAAAACATCCAGAAATGATTGAAGCTACTGACTGAATGAAAGGAGCTGGCATCTCACTCTCTTTGAATCTTCTTTATCATGCTAAGAGGAGCAGGAAAAAGCCAAAAATTTCAGAATTGCACCTTGCAATGCGGAGAAATTACTGTTTGTGCATTTACAATATTCATTGATTTTTGCCATTGAAAAACATCATGTTATTCATATACCAGAAATGATTGAAGCTACTGACTGAATGAAAGGAGCTGGCATCTCACTCTCTTTGAATCTTCTTTATCATGCAAAGAGGAGCAGGAAAAAGCAAAAAATTTCAGAATTGCACCTTGCAATGCGGAGAAATTACTGTTTGTGCATTTACAATATTCATTGATTTTTGCCATTGAAAAACGTCCAGAAATGATTGAAGCTACTGACTGAATGAAAGGAGCTGGCATCTCACTCTCTTTGAATCTTCTTTATCATGCTAAGAGGAGCAGGAAAAAGCAAAAAATTTCAGAATTGCACCTTGCAATGCGGAGAAATTACTGTTTGTGCATTTACAATATTCATTGATTTTTGCCATTGAAAAACGTCCAGAAATGATTGAAGCAACTGACTGAATGAAAGGAGCTGGCATCTCACTCTCTTTGAATCTTCTTTATCATGCTAAGAGGAGCAGGAAAAAGCAAAAAATTTCAGAATCGCACCTTGCAATGCGGAGAAATTACTGTTTGTGCATTTACAATATTCATTGATTTTTGCCATTGAAAAACGTCCAGAAATAATTGAAGCTACTGACTGAATGAAAGGAGCTGGCATCTCACTCTCTTTGAATCTTCTTTATCATGCTAAGAGGAGCAGGAAAAAGCAAAAAATTTCAGAATTGCAACTTGCAATGCGGAGAAATTACTGTTTGTGCATTTACAATATTCATTGATTTTTGCCATTGAAAAACATCATGTTATTCATATACCAGAAATGATTGAAGCTACTGACTGAATGAAAGGAGCTGTCATCTCACTCTCTTTGAATCTTCTTTATCATGCTAAGAGGAGCAGGAAAAAGCAAAAAATTTCAGAATTGCACTTTGCAATGCGGAGAAATTACTGTTTGTGCATTTACAATATTCATTGATTTTTGCCATTGAAAAACGTCCAGAAATGATTGAAGCTACTGACTGAATGAAAGGAGCTGGCATCTCACTCTCTTTGAATCTTCTTTATCATGCTAAGAGGAGCAGGAAAAAGCAAAAAATTTCAGAATTGCACCTTGCAATGCGGAGAAATTACTGTTTGTGCTTTTACAATATTCATTGATTTTTGCCATTGAAAAACATCATGTTATTCATATACCAGAAATGTTTGAAGCTACTGACTGAATGAAAGGAGCTGGCATCTAACTCTCTTTGAATCTTCTTTATCATGCTAAGAGGAGCAGGAAAAAGCAAAAAATTTCAGAATTGCACCTTGCAATGCGGAGAAATTACTGTTTGTGCATTTACAATATTCATTGATTTTTGCCATTGAAAAATGTCCAGAAATGATTGAAGCTGCTGACTGAATGAAAGGAGCTGGCATCTCACTCTCTTTGAATCTTCTTTATCATGCTAAGAGGAGCAGGAAAAAGCAAAAAATTTCAGAATTGCACCTTGCAATGCGGAGAAATTACTGTTTGTGCATTTAAAATATTCATTGATTTTTGCTATTGAAAAACATCATGTTATTCATATACCAGAAATGATTGAAGCTACTGACTGAATGAAAGGAGCTGGCATCTCACTCTCTTTGAATCTTCTTTATCATGCTAAGAGGAGCAGGAAAAAGCAAAAAATTTCAGAATTGCACCTTGCAATGCGGAGAAATTACTGTTTGTGCATTTACAATATTCATTGATTTTTGCCATTGAAAAACGTCCAGAAATGATTGAAGCTACTGACTGAATGAAAGTAGCTGGCATCTCACTCTCTTTGAATCTTCTTTATCATGCTAAGAGGAGCAGGAAAAAGCAAAAAATTTCAGAATTGCACCTTGCAATGCGGAGAAATTACTGTTTGTGCATTTACAATATTCATTGATTTTTGCCATTGAAAAACGTCCAGAAATGATTGAAGCTACTGACTGAATGAAAGGAGCTGGCATCTCACTCTCTTTGAATCTTCTTTATCATGCTAAGAGGAGCAGGAAAAAGCAAAAAATTTCAGAATTGCACCTTGCAATGCGGAGAAATTACTGTTTGTGCATTTACAATATTCATTGATTTTTGCCATTGAAAAACATCATGTTATTCATATACCAGAAATGTTTGAAGCTACTGACTGAATGAAAGGAGCTGGCATCTCACTCTCTTTGAATCTTCTTTATCATGCTAAGAGGAGCAGGAAAAAGCAAAAAATTTCAGAATTGCACCTTGCAATGCGGAGAAATTACTGTTTGTGCATTTACAATATTCATTGATTTTTGCCATTGAAAAACGTCCAGAAATGATTGAAGCTACTGACTGAATGAAAGGAGCTGGCATCTCACTCTCTTTGAATCTTCTTTATCATGCTAAGAGGAGCAGGAAAAAGCAAAAAATTTCAGAATTGCACCTTGCAATGCGGAGAAATTACTGTTTGTGCATTTACAATATTCATTGATTTTTGCCATTGAAAAACGTCCAGAAATGATTGAAGCTACTGACTGAATGAAAGGAGCTGGCATCTCACTCTCTTTGAATCTTCTTTATCATGCTAAGATTAGCAGGAAAAAGCAAAAAATTTCAGAATTGCAACTTGCAATGCGGAGAAATTACTGTTTGTGCATTTACAATATTCATTGATTTTTGCCATTGAAAAACATCATGTTATTCATATACCAGAAATGATTGAAGCTACTGACTGAATGAAAGGAGCTGGCATCTCACTCTCTTTGAATCTTCTTTATCATGCTAAGAGGAGCAGGAAAAAGCAAAAAATTTCAGAATTGCACCTTGCAATGCGGAGAAATTACTGTTTGTGCATTTACAATATTCATTGATTTTTGCCATTGAAAAACATCATGTTATTCATATACCAGAAATGTTTGAAGCTACTGACTGAATGAAAGGAGCTGGCATCGCACTCTCTTTGAATCTTCTTTATCATGCTAAGAGGAGCAGGAAAAAGCAAAAAATTTCAGAATTGCACCTTGCAATGCGGAGAAATTACTGTTTGTGCATTTACAATATTCATTGATTTTTGCCATTGAAAAACGTCCAGAAATGATTGAAGCTACTGACTGAATGAAAGGAGCTGGCATCTCACTCTCTTTGAATCTTCTTTATCATGCTAAGAGGAGCAGGAAAATGCAAGAAATTTCAGAATTGCACCTTGCAATGCGGAGAAATTACTGTTTGTGCATTTACAATATTCATTGATTTTTGCCATTGAAAAACATCCAGAAATGATTGAAGCTACTGACTGAATGAAAGGAGCTGGCATCTCACTCTCTTTGAATCTTCTTTATCATGCTAAGAGGAGCAGGAAAAAGCCAAAAATTTCAGAATTGCACCTTGCAATGCGGAGAAATTACTGTTTGTGCATTTACAATATTCATTGATTTTTGCCATTGAAAAACATCATGTTATTCATATACCAGAAATGATTGAAGCTACTGACTGAATGAAAGGAGCTGGCATCTCACTCTCTTTGAATCTTCTTTATCATGCAAAGAGGAGCAGGAAAAAGCAAAAAATTTCAGAATTGCACCTTGCAATGCGGAGAAATTACTGTTTGTGCATTTACAATATTCATTGATTTTTGCCATTGAAAAACGTCCAGAAATGATTGAAGCTACTGACTGAATGAAAGGAGCTGGCATCTCACTCTCTTTGAATCTTCTTTATCATGCTAAGAGGAGCAGGAAAAAGCAAAAAATTTCAGAATTGCACCTTGCAATGCGGAGAAATTACTGTTTGTGCATTTACAATATTCACTGATTTTTGCCATTGAAAAACGTCCAGAAATGATTGAAGCAACTGACTGAATGAAAGGAGCTGGCATCTCACTCTCTTTGAATCTTCTTTATCATGCTAAGAGGAGCAGGAAAAAGCAAAAAAATTCAGAATTGCACCTTGCAATGCGGAGAAATTACTGTTTGTGCATTTACAATATTCATTGATTTTTGCCATTGAAAAACGTCCAGAAATAATTGAAGCTACTGACTGAATGAAAGGAGCTGGCATCTCACTCTCTTTGAATCTTCTTTATCATGCTAAGAGGAGCAGGAAAAAGCAAAAAATTTCAGAATTGCAACTTGCAATGCGGAGAAATTACTGTTTGTGCATTTACAATATTCATTGATTTTTGCCATTGAAAAACATCATGTTATTCATATACCAGAAATGATTGAAGCTACTGACTGAATGAAAGGAGCTGGAATCTCACTCTCTTTGAATCTTCTTTATCATGCTAAGAGGAGCAGGAAAAAGCAAAAAATTTCAGAATGGCACCTTGCAATGCGGAGAAATTACTGTTTGTGCATTTACAATATTCATTGATTTTTGCCATTGAAAAACGTCCAGAAATGATTGAAGCTACTGACTGAATGAAAGGAGCTGGCATCTCACTCTCTTTGAATCTTCTTTATCATGCTAAGAGGAGCAGGAAAAAGCAAAAAATTTCTGAATTGCACCTTGCAATGCGGAGAAATTACTGTTTGTGCTTTTACAATATTCATTGATTTTTGCCATTGAAACACATCATGTTATTCATATACCAGAAATGTTTGAAGCTACTGACTGAATGAAAGGAGCTGGCATCTCACTCTCTTTGAATCTTCTTTATCATGCTAAGAGGAGCAGGAAAAAGCAAAACATTTCAGAATTGCACCTTGCAATGCGGAGAAATTACTGTTTGTGCATTTACAATATTCATTGATTTTTGCCATTGAAAAATGTCCAGAAATGATTGAAGCTGCTGACTGAATGAAAGGAGCTGGCATCTCACTCTCTTTGAATCTTCTTTATCATGCTAAGAGGAGCAGGAAAAAGCAAAAAATTTCAGAATTGCACCTTGCAATGCGGAGAAATTACTGTTTGTGCATTTACAATATTCATTGATTTTTGCCATTGAAAAACATCATGTTATTCATATACCAGAAATGATTGAAGCTACTGACTGAATGAAAGGAGCTGCCATCTCACTCTCTTTGAATCTTCTTTATCATGCTAAGAGGAGCAGGAAAAAGCAAAAAATTTCAGAATTGCAACTTGCAATGCGGAGAAATTACTGTTTGTGCATTTACAATATTCATTGATTTTTGCCATTGAAAAACGTCCAGAAATGATTGAAGCTACTGACTGAATGAAAGGAGCTGGCATCTCACTCTCTTTGAATCTTCTTTATCATGCAAAGAGGAGCAGGAAAAAGCAAAAAATTTCAGAATTGCACCTTGCAATGCGGAGAAATTACTGTTTGTGCATTTACAATATTCATTGATTTTTGCCATTGAAAAACGTCCAGAAATGATTGAAGCTACTGACTGAATGAAAGGAGCTGGCATCTCACTCTCTTTGAATCTTCTTTATCATGCTAAGAGGAGCAGGAAAAAGCAAAAAATTTCAGAATTGCACCTTGCAATGCGGAGAAATTACTGTTTGTGCATTTACAATATTCATTGATTTTTGCCATTGAAAAACATCATGTTATTCATATACCAGAAATGTTTGAAGCTACTGACTGAATGAAAGGAGCTGGCATCACTCTCTTTGAATCTTCTTTATCATGCTAAGAGGAGCAGGAAAAAGCAAAAAATTTCAGAATTGCACCTTGCAATGCGGAGAAATTACTGTTTGTGCATTTACAATATTCATTGATTTTTGCCATTGAAAAACGTCCAGAAATGATTGAAGCTACTGACTGAATGAAAGGAGCTGGCATCTCACTCTCTTTGAATCTTCTTTATCATGCTAAGAGGAGCAGGAAAAAGCAAAAAATTTCAGAATTGCACCTTGCAATGCGGAGAAATTACTGTTTGTGCATTTACAATATTCATTGATTTTTGCCATTGAAAAACATCATGTTATTCATATACCAGAAATGATTGAAGCTACTGACTGAATGAAAGGAGCTGGCATCTCGCTCTCTTTGAATCTTCTTTATCATGCTAAGAGGAGCAGGAAAAAGCAAAAAATTTCAGAATTGCACCTTGCAATGCGGAGAAATTACTGTTTGTGCATTTACAATATTCATTGATTTTTGCCATTGAAAAACGTCCAGAAGAGATTGAAGCTACTGACTGAATGAAAGGAGCTGGCATCTCACTCTCTTTGAATCTTCTTTATCATGCTAAGAGGAGCAGGAAAAAGCAAAAAATTTCAGAATTGCACCTTGCAATGCGGAGAAATTACTGTTTGTGCTTTTACAATATTCATTGATTTTTGCCATTGAAAAACATCATGTTATTCATATACCAGAAATGTTTGAAGCTACTGACTGAATGAAAGGAGCTGGCATCTCACTCTCTTTGAATCTTCTTTATCATGCTAAGAGGAGCAGGAAAAAGCAAAAAATTTCAGAATTGCACCTTGCAATGCGGAGAAATTACTGTTTGTGCATTTACAATATTCATTGATTTTTGCCATTGAAAAACGTCCAGAAATGATTGAAGCTACTGACTGAATGAAAGGAGCTGGCATCTCACTCTCTTTGAATCTTCTTTATCATGCTAAGAGGAGCAGGAAAAAGCAAAAAATTTCAGAATTGCACCTTGCAATGCGGAGAAATTACTGTTTGTGCATTTACAATATTCATTGATTTTTTCCATTGAAAAACGTCCAGAAATGATTGAAGCTACTGACTGAATGAAAGGAGCTGGCATCTCACTCTCTTTGAATCTTCTTTATCATGCTAAGAGGAGCAGGAAAAAGCAAAAAATTTCAGAATTGCAACTTGCAATGCGGAGAAATTACTGTTTGTGCATTTACAATATTCATTGATTTTTGCCATTGAAAAACATCATGTTATTCATATACCAGAAATGATTGAAGCTACTGACTGAATGAAAGGAGCTGGCATCTCACTCTCTTTGAATCTTCTTTATCATGCTAAGAGGAGCAGGAAAAAGCAAAAAATTTCAGAATTGCACCTTGCAATGCGGAGAAATTACTGTTTGTGCATTTACAATATTCATTGATTTTTGCCATTGAAAAACGTCCAGAAATGATTGAAGCTACTGACTGAATGAAAGGAGCTGGCATCTCACTCTCTTTGAATCTTCTTTATCATGCTAAGAGGAGCAGGAAAAAGCAAAAAATTTCAGAATTGCACCTTGCAATGCGGAGAAATTACTGTTTGTGCATTTACAATATTCATTGATTTTTGCCATTGAAAAACGTCCAGAAATGATTGAAGCTACTGACTGAATGAAAGGAGCTGGCATCTCACTCTCTTTGAATCTTCTTTATCATGCTAAGAGAGCAGGAAAAAGCAAAAAATTTCAGAATTGCACCTTGCAATGCGGAGAAATTACTGTTTGTGCATTTACAATATTCATTAATTTTTGCCATTGAAAAACATCATGTTATTCATATCCCAGAAATGTTTGAAGCTACTGACTGAATGAAAGAAGCTGGCATCTCACTCTCTTTGAATCTTCTTTATCATGCTAAGAGGAGCAGGAAAAAGCAAAAAATTTCAGAATTGCACCTTGCAATGCGGAGAAATTACTGTTTGTGCATTTACAATATTCATTGATTTTTGCCATTGAAAAACGTCCAGAAATGATTGAAGCTACTGACTGAATGAAAGGAGCTGGCATCTCACTCTCTTTGAATCTTCTTTATCATGCTAAGAGGAGCAGGAAAAAGCAAAAAATTTCAGAATTGCACCTTGCAATGCGGAGAAATTACTGTTTGTGCATTTACAATATTCATTGATTTTTGCCATTGAAAAACATCATGTTATTCATATACCAGAAATGTTTGAAGCTACTGACTGAATGAAAGGAGCTGGCATCTCACTCTCTTTGAATCTTCTTTATCATGCTAAGAGGAGCAGGAAAAAGCAAAAAATTTCAGAATTGCACCTTGCAATGCGGAGAAATTACTGTTTGTGCATTTACAATATTCATTGATTTTTGCCATTGAAAAACGTCCAGAAATGATTGAAGCTACTGACTGAATGAAAGGAGCTGGCATCTCACTCTCTTTGAATCTTCTTTATCATGCTAAGAGGAGCAGGAAAATGCAAGAAATTTCAGAATTGCACCTTGCAATGCGGAGAAATTACTGTTTGTGCATTTACAATATTCATTGATTTTTGCCATTGAAAAACATCCAGAAATGATTGAAGCTACTGACTGAATGAAAGGAGCTGGCATCTCACTCTCTTTGAATCTTCTTTATCATGCTAAGAGGAGCAGGAAAAAGCCAAAAATTTCAGAATTGCACCTTGCAATGCGGAGAAATTACTGTTTGTGCATTTACAATATTCATTGATTTTTGCCATTGAAAAACATCATGTTATTCATATACCAGAAATGATTGAAGCTACTGACTGAATGAAAGGAGCTGGCATCTCACTCTCTTTGAATCTTCTTTATCATGCAAAGACGAGCAGGAAAAAGCAAAAAATTTCAGAATTGCACCTTGCAATGCGGAGAAATTACTGTTTGTGCATTTACAATATTCATTGATTTTTGCCATTGAAAAACGTCCAGAAATGATTGAAGCTACTGACTGAATGAAAGGAGCTGGCATCTCACTCTCTTTGAATCTTCTTTATCATGCTAAGAGGAGCAGGAAAAAGCAAAAAAATTCAGAATTGCACCTTGCAATGCGGAGAAATTACTGTTTGTGCATTTACAATATTCATTGATTTTTGCCATTGAAAAACGTCCAGAAATGATTGAAGCAACTGACTGAATGAAAGGAGCTGGCATCTCACTCTCTTTGAATCTTCTTTATCATGCTAAGAGGAGCAGGAAAAAGCAAAAAATTTCAGAATTGCACCTTGCAATGCGGAGAAATTACTGTTTGTGCATTTACAATATTCATTGATTTTTGCCATTGAAAAACGTCCAGAAATAATTGAAGCTACTGACTGAATGAAAGGAGCTGGCATCTCACTCTCTTTGAATCTTCTTTATCATGCTAAGAGGAGCAGGAAAAAGCAAAAAATTTCAGAATTGCAACTTGCAATGCGGAGAAATTACTGTTTGTGCATTTACAATATTCATTGATTTTTGCCACTGAAAAACATCATGTTATTCATATACCAGAAATGATTGAAGCTACTGACTGAATGAAAGGAGCTGTCATCTCACTCTCTTTGAATCTTCTTTATCATGCTAAGAGGAGCAGGAAAAAGCAAAAAATTTCAGAATTGCACCTTGCAATGCGGAGAAATTACTGTTTGTGCATTTACAATATTCATTGATTTTTGCCATTGAAAAACGTCCAGAAATGATTGAAGCTACTGACTGAATGAAAGGAGCTGGCATCTCACTCTCTTTGAATCTTCTTTATCATGCTAAGAGGAGCAGGAAAAAGCAAAAAATTTCAGAATTGCACCTTGCAATGCGGAGAAATTACTGTTTGTGCTTTTACAATATTCATTGATTTTTGCCATTGAAAAACATCATGTTATTCATATACCAGAAATGTTTGAAGCTACTGACTGAATGAAAGGAGCTGGCATCTCACTCTCTTTGAATCTTCTTTATCATGCTAAGAGGAGCAGGAAAAAAGCAAAAAATTTCAGAATTGCACCTTGCAATGCGGAGAAATTACTGTTTGTGCATTTACAATATTCATTGATTTTTGCCATTGAAAAATGTCCAGAAATGATTGAAGCTGCTGACTGAATGAAAGGAGCTGGCATCTCACTCTCTTTGAATCTTCTTTATCATGCTAAGAGGAGCAGGAAAAAGCAAAAAATTTCAGAATTGCACCTTGCAATGCGGAGAAATTACTGTTTGTGCATTTAAAATATTCATTGATTTTTGCTATTGAAAAACATCATGTTATTCATATACCAGAAATGATTGAAGCTACTGACTGAATGAAAGGAGCTGGCATCTCACTCTCTTTGAATCTTCTTTATCATGCTAAGAGGAGCAGGAAAAAGCAAAAAATTTCAGAATTGCACCTTGCAATGCGGAGAAATTACTGTTTGTGCATTTACAATATTCATTGATTTTTGCCATTGAAAAACGTCCAGAAATGATTGAAGCTACTGACTGAATGAAAGGAGCTGGCATCTCACTCTCTTTGAATCTTCTTTATCATGCTAAGAGGAGCAGGAAAAAGCAAAAAATTTCAGAATTGCACCTTGCAATGCGGAGAAATTACTGTTTGTGCATTTACAATATTCATTGATTTTTGCCATTGAAAAACGTCCAGAAATGATTGAAGCTACTGACTGAATGAAAGGAGCTGGCATCTCACTCTCTTTGAATCTTCTTTATCATGCTAAGAGGAGCAGGAAAAAGCAAAAAGTTTCAGAATTGCACCTTGCAATGCGGAGAAATTACTGTTTGTGCATTTACAATATTCATTGATTTTTGCCATTGAAAAACATCATGTTATTCATATACCAGAAATGTTTGAAGCTACTGACTGAATGAAAGGAGCTGGCATCTCACTCTCTTTGAATCTTCTTTATCATGCTAAGAGGAGCAGGAAAAAGCAAAAAATTTCAGAATTGCACCTTGCAATGCGGAGAAATTACTGTTTGTGCATTTACAATATTCATTGATTTTTGCCATTGAAAAACGTCCAGAAATGATTGAAGCTACTGACTGAATAAAAGGAGCTGGCATCTCACTCTCTTTGAATCTTCTTTATCATGCTAAGAGGAGCAGGAAAAAGCAAAAAATTTCAGAATTGCACCTTGCAATGCGGAGAAATTACTGTTTGTGCATTTACAATATTCATTGATTTTTGCCATTGAAAAACATCATGTTATTCATATACCAGAAATGATTGAAGCTACTGACTGAATGAAAGGAGCTGGCATCTCGCTCTCTTTGAATCTTCTTTATCATGCTAAGAGGAGCAGGAAAAAGCAAAAAATTTCAGAATTGCACCTTGCAATGCGGAGAAATTACTGTTTGTGCATTTACAATATTCATTGATTTTTGCCATTGAAAAACGTCCAGAAATGATTGAAGCTACTGACTGAATGAAAGGAGCTGGCATCTCACTCTCTTTGAATCTTCTTTATCATGCTAAGAGGAGCAGGAAAAAGCAAAAAATTTCAGAATTGCACCTTGCAATGTGGAGAAATTACTGTTTGTGCATTTACAATATTCATTGATTTTTGCCATTGAAAAACATCATGTTATTCATATACCAGAAATGATTGAAGCTACTGACTGAATGAAAGGAGCTGGCATCTCACTCTCTTTGAATCTTCTTTATCATGCTAAGAGGAGCAGGAAAAAGCAAAAAATTTCAGAATTGCACCTTGCAATGCGGAGAAATTACTGTTTGTGCATTTACAATATTCATTGATTTTTGCCATTGAAAAACGTCCAGAAATGATTGAAGCTACTGACTGAATGAAAGGAGCTGGCATCTCACTCTCTTTGAATCTTCTTTATCATGCTAAGAGGAGCAGGAAAAAGCAAAAAATTTCAGAATTGCACCTTGCAATGCGGAGAAATTACTGTTTGTGCTTTTACAATATTCATTGATTTTTGCCATTGAAAAACATCATGTTATTCATATACCAGAAATGTTTGAAGCTACTGACTGAATGAAAGGAGCTGGCATCTCACTCTCTTTGAATCTTCTTTATCATGCTAAGAGGAGCAGGAAAAAGCAAAAAATTTCAGAATTGCACCTTGCAATGCGGAGAAATTACTGTTTGTGCATTTACAATATTCATTGATTTTTGCCATTGAAAAACGTCCAGAAATGATTGAAGCTACTGACTGAATGAAAGGAGCTGGCATCTCACTCTCTTTGAATCTTCTTTATCATGCTAAGAGGAGCAGGAAAAAGCAAAAAATTTCAGAATTGCAACTTGCAATGCGGAGAAATTACTGTTTGTGCATTTACAATATTCATTGATTTTTGCCATTGAAAAACATCATGTTATTCATATACCAGAAATGATTGAAGCTACTGACTGAATGAAAGGAGCTGGCATCTCACTCTCTTTGAATCTTCTTTATCATGCTAAGAGGAGCAGGAAAAAGCAAAAAATTTCAGAATTGCACCTTGCAATGCGGAGAAATTACTGTTTGTGCATTTACAATATTCATTGATTTTTGCCATTGAAAAACGTCCAGAAATGATTGAAGCTACTGACTGAATGAAAGGAGCTGGCATCTCACTCTCTTTGAATCTTCTTTATCATGCTAAGAGGAGCAGGAAAAAGCAAAAAATTTCAGAATTGCACCTTGCAATGCGGAGAAATTACTGTTTGTGCTTTTACAATATTCATTGATTTTTGCCATTGAAAAACATCATGTTATTCATATACCAGAAATGTTTGAAGCTACTGACTGAATGAAAGGAGCTGGCATCTCACTCTCTTTGAATCTTCTTTATCATGCTAAGAGGAGCAGGAAAAAGCAAAAAATTTCAGAATTGCACCTTGCAATGCGGAGAAATTACTGTTTGTGCATTTACAATATTCATTGATTTTTGCCATTGAAAAACGTCCAGAAATGATTGAAGCTACTGACTGAATGAAAGGAGCTGGCATCTCACTCTCTTTGAATCTTCTTTATCATGCTAAGAGAGCAGGAAAAAGCAAAAAATTTCAGAATTGCACCTTGCAATGCGGAGAAATTACTGTTTGTGCATTTACAATATTCATTAATTTTTGCCATTGAAAAACATCATGTTATTCATATCCCAGAAATGTTTGAAGCTACTGACTGAATGAAAGAAGCTGGCATCTCACTCTCTTTGAATCTTCTTTATCATGCTAAGAGGAGCAGGAAAAAGCAAAAAATTTCAGAATTGCACCTTGCAATGCGGAGAAATTACTGTTTGTGCATTTACAATATTCATTGATTTTTGCCATTGAAAAACGTCCAGAAATGATTGAAGCTACTGACTGAATGAAAGGAGCTGGCATCTCACTCTCTTTGAATCTTCTTTATCATGCTAAGAGGAGCAGGAAAAAGCAAAAAATTTCAGAATTGCACCTTGCAATGCGGAGAAATTACTGTTTGTGCATTTACAATATTCATTGATTTTTGCCATTGAAAAACATCATGTTATTCATATACCAGAAATGTTTGAAGCTACTGACTGAATGAAAGGAGCTGGCATCTCACTCTCTTTGAATCTTCTTTATCATGCTAAGAGGAGCAGGAAAAAGCAAAAAATTTCAGAATTGCACCCTGCAATGCGGAGAAATTACTGTTTGTGCATTTACAATATTCATTGATTTTTGCCATTGAAAAACGTCCAGAAATGATTGAAGCTACTGACTGAATGAAAGGAGCTGGCATCTCACTCTCTTTGAATCTTCTTTATCATGCTAAGAGGAGCAGGAAAATGCAAGAAATTTCAGAATTGCACCTTGCAATGCGGAGAAATTACTGTTTGTGCATTTACAATATTCATTGATTTTTGCCATTGAAAAACATCCAGAAATGATTGAAGCTACTGACTGAATGAAAGGAGCTGGCATCTCACTCTCTTTGAATCTTCTTTATCATGCTAAGAGGAGCAGGAAAAAGCCAAAAATTTCAGAATTGCACCTTGCAATGCGGAGAAATTACTGTTTGTGCATTTACAATATTCATTGATTTTTGCCATTGAAAAACATCATGTTATTCATATACCAGAAATGATTGAAGCTACTGACTGAATGAAAGGAGCTGGCATCTCACTCTCTTTGAATCTTCTTTATCATGCAAAGACGAGCAGGAAAAAGCAAAAAATTTCAGAATTGCACCTTGCAATGCGGAGAAATTACTGTTTGTGCATTTACAATATTCATTGATTTTTGCCATTGAAAAACGTCCAGAAATGATTGAAGCTACTGACTGAATGAAAGGAGCTGGCATCTCACTCTCTTTGAATCTTCTTTATCATGCTAAGAGGAGCAGGAAAAAGCAAAAAAATTCAGAATTGCACCTTGCAATGCGGAGAAATTACTGTTTGTGCATTTACAATATTCATTGATTTTTGCCATTGAAAAACGTCCAGAAATGATTGAAGCAACTGACTGAATGAAAGGAGCTGGCATCTCACTCTCTTTGAATCTTCTTTATCATGCTAAGAGGAGCAGGAAAAAGCAAAAAATTTCAGAATTGCACCTTGCAATGCGGAGAAATTACTGTTTGTGCATTTACAATATTCATTGATTTTTGCCATTGAAAAACGTCCAGAAATAATTGAAGCTACTGACTGAATGAAAGGAGCTGGCATCTCACTCTCTTTGAATCTTCTTTATCATGCTAAGAGGAGCAGGAAAAAGCAAAAAATTTCAGAATTGCAACTTGCAATGCGGAGAAATTACTGTTTGTGCATTTACAATATTCATTGATTTTTGCCACTGAAAAACATCATGTTATTCATATACCAGAAATGATTGAAGCTACTGACTGAATGAAAGGAGCTGTCATCTCACTCTCTTTGAATCTTCTTTATCATGCTAAGAGGAGCAGGAAAAAGCAAAAAATTTCAGAATTGCACCTTGCAATGCGGAGAAATTACTGTTTGTGCATTTACAATATTCATTGATTTTTGCCATTGAAAAACGTCCAGAAATGATTGAAGCTACTGACTGAATGAAAGGAGCTGGCATCTCACTCTCTTTGAATCTTCTTTATCATGCTAAGAGGAGCAGGAAAAAGCAAAAAATTTCAGAATTGCACCTTGCAATGCGGAGAAATTACTGTTTGTGCTTTTACAATATTCATTGATTTTTGCCATTGAAAAACATCATGTTATTCATATACCAGAAATGTTTGAAGCTACTGACTGAATGAAAGGAGCTGGCATCTCACTCTCTTTGAATCTTCTTTATCATGCTAAGAGGAGCAGGAAAAAAGCAAAAAATTTCAGAATTGCACCTTGCAATGCGGAGAAATTACTGTTTGTGCATTTACAATATTCATTGATTTTTGCCATTGAAAAATGTCCAGAAATGATTGAAGCTGCTGACTGAATGAAAGGAGCTGGCATCTCACTCTCTTTGAATCTTCTTTATCATGCTAAGAGGAGCAGGAAAAAGCAAAAAATTTCAGAATTGCACCTTGCAATGCGGAGAAATTACTGTTTGTGCATTTAAAATATTCATTGATTTTTGCTATTGAAAAACATCATGTTATTCATATACCAGAAATGATTGAAGCTACTGACTGAATGAAAGGAGCTGGCATCTCACTCTCTTTGAATCTTCTTTATCATGCTAAGAGGAGCAGGAAAAAGCAAAAAATTTCAGAATTGCACCTTGCAATGCGGAGAAATTACTGTTTGTGCATTTACAATATTCATTGATTTTTGCCATTGAAAAACGTCCAGAAATGATTGAAGCTACTGACTGAATGAAAGGAGCTGGCATCTCACTCTCTTTGAATCTTCTTTATCATGCTAAGAGGAGCAGGAAAAAGCAAAAAATTTCAGAATTGCACCTTGCAATGCGGAGAAATTACTGTTTGTGCATTTACAATATTCATTGATTTTTGCCATTGAAAAACGTCCAGAAATGATTGAAGCTACTGACTGAATGAAAGGAGCTGGCATCTCACTCTCTTTGAATCTTCTTTATCATGCTAAGAGGAGCAGGAAAAAGCAAAAAGTTTCAGAATTGCACCTTGCAATGCGGAGAAATTACTGTTTGTGCATTTACAATATTCATTGATTTTTGCCATTGAAAAACATCATGTTATTCATATACCAGAAATGTTTGAAGCTACTGACTGAATGAAAGGAGCTGGCATCTCACTCTCTTTGAATCTTCTTTATCATGCTAAGAGGAGCAGGAAAAAGCAAAAAATTTCAGAATTGCACCTTGCAATGCGGAGAAATTACTGTTTGTGCATTTACAATATTCATTGATTTTTGCCATTGAAAAACGTCCAGAAATGATTGAAGCTACTGACTGAATAAAAGGAGCTGGCATCTCACTCTCTTTGAATCTTCTTTATCATGCTAAGAGGAGCAGGAAAAAGCAAAAAATTTCAGAATTGCACCTTGCAATGCGGAGAAATTACTGTTTGTGCATTTACAATATTCATTGATTTTTGCCATTGAAAAACATCATGTTATTCATATACCAGAAATGATTGAAGCTACTGACTGAATGAAAGGAGCTGGCATCTCGCTCTCTTTGAATCTTCTTTATCATGCTAAGAGGAGCAGGAAAAAGCAAAAAATTTCAGAATTGCACCTTGCAATGCGGAGAAATTACTGTTTGTGCATTTACAATATTCATTGATTTTTGCCATTGAAAAACGTCCAGAAATGATTGAAGCTACTGACTGAATGAAAGGAGCTGGCATCTCACTCTCTTTGAATCTTCTTTATCATGCTAAGAGGAGCAGGAAAAAGCAAAAAATTTCAGAATTGCACCTTGCAATGTGGAGAAATTACTGTTTGTGCATTTACAATATTCATTGATTTTTGCCATTGAAAAACATCATGTTATTCATATACCAGAAATGATTGAAGCTACTGACTGAATGAAAGGAGCTGGCATCTCACTCTCTTTGAATCTTCTTTATCATGCTAAGAGGAGCAGGAAAAAGCAAAAAATTTCAGAATTGCACCTTGCAATGCGGAGAAATTACTGTTTGTGCATTTACAATATTCATTGATTTTTGCCATTGAAAAACGTCCAGAAATGATTGAAGCTACTGACTGAATGAAAGGAGCTGGCATCTCACTCTCTTTGAATCTTCTTTATCATGCTAAGAGGAGCAGGAAAAAGCAAAAAATTTCAGAATTGCACCTTGCAATGCGGAGAAATTACTGTTTGTGCTTTTACAATATTCATTGATTTTTGCCATTGAAAAACATCATGTTATTCATATACCAGAAATGTTTGAAGCTACTGACTGAATGAAAGGAGCTGGCATCTCACTCTCTTTGAATCTTCTTTATCATGCTAAGAGGAGCAGGAAAAAGCAAAAAATTTCAGAATTGCACCTTGCAATGCGGAGAAATTACTGTTTGTGCATTTACAATATTCATTGATTTTTGCCATTGAAAAACGTCCAGAAATGATTGAAGCTACTGACTGAATGAAAGGAGCTGGCATCTCACTCTCTTTGAATCTTCTTTATCATGCTAAGAGGAGCAGGAAAAAGCAAAAAATTTCAGAATTGCAACTTGCAATGCGGAGAAATTACTGTTTGTGCATTTACAATATTCATTGATTTTTGCCATTGAAAAACATCATGTTATTCATATACCAGAAATGATTGAAGCTACTGACTGAATGAAAGGAGCTGGCATCTCACTCTCTTTGAATCTTCTTTATCATGCTAAGAGGAGCAGGAAAAAGCAAAAAATTTCAGAATTGCACCTTGCAATGCGGAGAAATTACTGTTTGTGCATTTACAATATTCATTGATTTTTGCCATTGAAAAACGTCCAGAAATGATTGAAGCTACTGACTGAATGAAAGGAGCTGGCATCTCACTCTCTTTGAATCTTCTTTATCATGCTAAGAGGAGCAGGAAAAAGCAAAAAATTTCAGAATTGCACCTTGCAATGCGGAGAAATTACTGTTTGTGCTTTTACAATATTCATTGATTTTTGCCATTGAAAAACATCATGTTATTCATATACCAGAAATGTTTGAAGCTACTGACTGAATGAAAGGAGCTGGCATCTCACTCTCTTTGAATCTTCTTTATCATGCTAAGAGGAGCAGGAAAAAGCAAAAAATTTCAGAATTGCACCTTGCAATGCGGAGAAATTACTGTTTGTGCATTTACAATATTCATTGATTTTTGCCATTGAAAAACGTCCAGAAATGATTGAAGCTACTGACTGAATGAAAGGAGCTGGCATCTCACTCTCTTTGAATCTTCTTTATCATGCTAAGAGGAGCAGGAAAAAGCAAAAAATTTCAGAATTGCACCTTGCAATGCGGAGAAATTACTGTTTGTGCATTTACAATATTCATTGATTTTTGCCATTGAAAAACGTCCAGAAATGATTGAAGCTACTGACTGAATGAAAGGAGCTGGCATCTCACTCTCTTTGAATCTTCTTTATCATGCTAAGAGGAGCAGGAAAAAGCAAAAAATTTCAGAATTGCACCTTGCAATAAGGAGAAATTACTGTTTGTGCATTTACATTATTCATTGATTTTTGCCATTGAAAAACATCATGTTATTCATATACCAGAAATGATTGAAGCTACTGACTGAATGAAAGGAGCTGGCATCTCGCTCTCTTTGAATCTTCTTTATCATGCTAAGAGGAGCAGGAAAAAGCAAAAAATTTCAGAATTGCACCTTGCAATGCGGAGAAATTACTGTTTGTGCATTTACAATATTCATTGATTTTTGCCATTGAAAAACGTCCAGAAATGATTGAAGCTACTGACTGAATGAAAGGAGCTGGCATCTCACTCTCTTTGAATCTTCTTTATCATGCTAAGAGGAGCAGGAAAAAGCAAAAAATTTCAGAATTGCACCTTGCAATGTGGAGAAATTACTGTTTGTGCATTTACAATATTCATTGATTTTTGCCATTGAAAAACATCATGTTATTCATATACCAGAAATGATTGAAGCTACTGACTGAATGAAAGGAGCTGGCATCTCACTCTCTTTGAATCTTCTTTATCATGCTAAGAGGAGCAGGAAAAAGCAAAAAATTTCAGAATTGCACCATGCAATGCGGAGAAATTACTGTTTGTGCATTTACAATATTCATTGATTTTTGCCATTGAAAAACGTCCAGAAATGATTGAAGCTACTGACTGAATGAAAGGAGCTGGCATCTCACTCTCTTTGAATCTTCTTTATCATGCTAAGAGGAGCAGGAAAAAGCAAAAAATTTCAGAATTGCACCTTGCAATGCGGAGAAATTACTGTTTGTGCTTTTACAATATTCATTGATTTTTGCCATTGAAAAACATCATGTTATTCATATACCAGAAATGTTTGAAGCTACTGACTGAATGAAAGGAGCTGGCATCTCACTCTCTTTGAATCTTCTTTATCATGCTAAGAGGAGCAGGAAAAAGCAAAAAATTTCAGAATTGCACCTTGCAATGCGGAGAAATTACTGTTTGTGCATTTACAATATTCATTGATTTTTGCCATTGAAAAACGTCCAGAAATGATTGAAGCTACTGACTGAATAAAAGGAGCTGGCATCTCACTCTCTTTGAATCTTCTTTATCATGCTAAGAGGAGCAGGAAAAAGCAAAAAATTTCAGAATTGCACCTTGCAATGCGGAGAAATTACTGTTTGTGCATTTACAATATTCATTGATTTTTGCCATTGAAAAACATCATGTTATTCATATACCAGAAATGATTGAAGCTACTGACTGAATGAAAGGAGCTGGCATCTCGCTCTCTTTGAATCTTCTTTATCATGCTAAGAGGAGCAGGAAAAAGCAAAAAATTTCAGAATTGCACCTTGCAATGCGGAGAAATTACTGTTTGTGCATTTACAATATTCATTGATTTTTGCCATTGAAAAACGTCCAGAAATGATTGAAGCTACTGACTGAATGAAAGGAGCTGGCATCTCACTCTCTTTGAATCTTCTTTATCATGCTAAGAGGAGCAGGAAAAAGCAAAAAATTTCAGAATTGCACCTTGCAATGTGGAGAAATTACTGTTTGTGCATTTACAATATTCATTGATTTTTGCCATTGAAAAACATCATGTTATTCATATACCAGAAATGATTGAAGCTACTGACTGAATGAAAGGAGCTGGCATCTCACTCTCTTTGAATCTTCTTTATCATGCTAAGAGGAGCAGGAAAAAGCAAAAAATTTCAGAATTGCACCTTGCAATGCGGAGAAATTACTGTTTGTGCATTTACAATATTCATTGATTTTTGCCATTGAAAAACGTCCAGAAATGATTGAAGCTACTGACTGAATGAAAGGAGCTGGCATCTCACTCTCTTTGAATCTTCTTTATCATGCTAAGAGGAGCAGGAAAAAGCAAAAAATTTCAGAATTGCACCTTGCAATGCGGAGAAATTACTGTTTGTGCTTTTACAATATTCATTGATTTTTGCCATTGAAAAACATCATGTTATTCATATACCAGAAATGTTTGAAGCTACTGACTGAATGAAAGGAGCTGGCATCTCACTCTCTTTGAATCTTCTTTATCATGCTAAGAGGAGCAGGAAAAAGCAAAAAATTTCAGAATTGCACCTTGCAATGCGGAGAAATTACTGTTTGTGCATTTACAATATTCATTGATTTTTGCCATTGAAAAACGTCCAGAAATGATTGAAGCTACTGACTGAATGAAAGGAGCTGGCATCTCACTCTCTTTGAATCTTCTTTATCATGCTAAGAGGAGCAGGAAAAAGCAAAAAATTTCAGAATTGCACCTTGCAATGTGGAGAAATTACTGTTTGTGCATTTACAATATTCATTGATTTTTGCCATTGAAAAACATCATGTTATTCATATACCAGAAATGATTGAAGCTACTGACTGAATGAAAGGAGCTGGCATCTCACTCTCTTTGAATCTTCTTTATCATGCTAAGAGGAGCAGGAAAAAGCAAAAAATTTCAGAATTGCACCTTGCAATGCGGAGAAATTACTGTTTGTGCATTTACAATATTCATTGATTTTTGCCATTGAAAAACGTCCAGAAATGATTGAAGCTACTGACTGAATGAAAGGAGCTGGCATCTCACTCTCTTTGAATCTTCTTTATCATGCTAAGAGGAGCAGGAAAAAGCAAAAAATTTCAGAATTGCACCTTGCAATGCAGAGAAATTACTGTTTGTGCTTTTACAATATTCATTGATTTTTGCCATTGAAAAACATCATGTTATTCATATACCAGAAATGTTTGAAGCTACTGACTGAATGAAAGGAGCTGGCATCTCACTCTCTTTGAATCTTCTTTATCATGCTAAGAGGAGCAGGAAAAAGCAAAAAATTTCAGAATTGCACCTTGCAATGCGGAGAAATTACTGTTTGTGCATTTACAATATTCATTGATTTTTGCCATTGAAAAACGTCCAGAAATGATTGAAGCTACTGACTGAATAAAAGGAGCTGGCATCTCACTCTCTTTGAATCTTCTTTATCATGCTAAGAGGAGCAGGAAAAAGCAAAAAATTTCAGAATTGCACCTTGCAATGCGGAGAAATTACTGTTTGTGCATTTACAATATTCATTGATTTTTGCCATTGAAAAACATCATGTTATTCATATACCAGAAATGATTGAAGCTACTGACTGAATGAAAGGAGCTGGCATCTCGCTCTCTTTGAATCTTCTTTATCATGCTAAGAGGAGCAGGAAAAAGCAAAAAATTTCAGAATTGCACCTTGCAATGCGGAGAAATTACTGTTTGTGCATTTACAATATTCATTGATTTTTGCCATTGAAAAACGTCCAGAAATGATTGAAGCTACTGACTGAATGAAAGGAGCTGGCATCTCACTCTCTTTGAATCTTCTTTATCATGCTAAGAGGAGCAGGAAAAAGCAAAAAATTTCAGAATTGCACCTTGCAATGTGGAGAAATTACTGTTTGTGCATTTACAATATTCATTGATTTTTGCCATTGAAAAACATCATGTTATTCATATACCAGAAATGATTGAAGCTACTGACTGAATGAAAGGAGCTGGCATCTCACTCTCTTTGAATCTTCTTTATCATGCTAAGAGGAGCAGGAAAAAGCAAAAAATTTCAGAATTGCACCTTGCAATGCGGAGAAATTACTGTTTGTGCATTTACAATATTCATTGATTTTTGCCATTGAAAAACGTCCAGAAATGATTGAAGCTACTGACTGAATGAAAGGAGCTGGCATCTCACTCTCTTTGAATCTTCTTTATCATGCTAAGAGGAGCAGGAAAAAGCAAAAAATTTCAGAATTGCACCTTGCAATGCGGAGAAATTACTGTTTGTGCTTTTACAATATTCATTGATTTTTGCCATTGAAAAACATCATGTTATTCATATACCAGAAATGTTTGAAGCTACTGACTGAATGAAAGGAGCTGGCATCTCACTCTCTTTGAATCTTCTTTATCATGCTAAGAGGAGCAGGAAAAAGCAAAAAATTTCAGAATTGCACCTTGCAATGCGGAGAAATTACTGTTTGTGCATTTACAATATTCATTGATTTTTGCCATTGAAAAACGTCCAGAAATGATTGAAGCTACTGACTGAATGAAAGGAGCTGGCATCTCACTCTCTTTGAATCTTCTTTATCATGCTAAGAGGAGCAGGAAAAAGCAAAAAATTTCAGAATTGCAACTTGCAATGCGGAGAAATTACTGTTTGTGCATTTACAATATTCATTGATTTTTGCCATTGAAAAACATCATGTTATTCATATACCAGAAATGATTGAAGCTACTGACTGAATGAAAGGAGCTGGCATCTCACTCTCTTTGAATCTTCTTTATCATGCTAAGAGGAGCAGGAAAAAGCAAAAAATTTCAGAATTGCACCTTGCAATGCGGAGAAATTACTGTTTGTGCATTTACAATATTCATTGATTTTTGCCATTGAAAAACGTCCAGAAATGATTGAAGCTACTGACTGAATGAAAGGAGCTGGCATCTCACTCTCTTTGAATCTTCTTTATCATGCTAAGAGGAGCAGGAAAAAGCAAAAAATTTCAGAATTGCACCTTGCAATGCGGAGAAATTACTGTTTGTGCTTTTACAATATTCATTGATTTTTGCCATTGAAAAACATCATGTTATTCATATACCAGAAATGTTTGAAGCTACTGACTGAATGAAAGGAGCTGGCATCTCACTCTCTTTGAATCTTCTTTATCATGCTAAGAGGAGCAGGAAAAAGCAAAAAATTTCAGAATTGCACCTTGCAATGCGGAGAAATTACTGTTTGTGCATTTACAATATTCATTGATTTTTGCCATTGAAAAACGTCCAGAAATGATTGAAGCTACTGACTGAATGAAAGGAGCTGGCATCTCACTCTCTTTGAATCTTCTTTATCATGCTAAGAGGAGCAGGAAAAAGCAAAAAATTTCAGAATTGCACCTTGCAATGCGGAGAAATTACTGTTTGTGCATTTACAATATTCATTGATTTTTGCCATTGAAAAACGTCCAGAAATGATTGAAGCTACTGACTGAATGAAAGGAGCTGGCATCTCACTCTCTTTGAATCTTCTTTATCATGCTAAGAGGAGCAGGAAAAAGCAAAAAATTTCAGAATTGCACCTTGCAATAAGGAGAAATTACTGTTTGTGCATTTACAATATTCATTGATTTTTGCCATTGAAAAACATCATGTTATTCATATACCAGAAATGATTGAAGCTACTGACTGAATGAAAGGAGCTGGCATCTCGCTCTCTTTGAATCTTCTTTATCATGCTAAGAGGAGCAGGAAAAAGCAAAAAATTTCAGAATTGCACCTTGCAATGCGGAGAAATTACTGTTTGTGCATTTACAATATTCATTGATTTTTGCCATTGAAAAACGTCCAGAAATGATTGAAGCTACTGACTGAATGAAAGGAGCTGGCATCTCACTCTCTTTGAATCTTCTTTATCATGCTAAGAGGAGCAGGAAAAAGCAAAAAATTTCAGAATTGCACCTTGCAATGTGGAGAAATTACTGTTTGTGCATTTACAATATTCATTGATTTTTGCCATTGAAAAACATCATGTTATTCATATACCAGAAATGATTGAAGCTACTGACTGAATGAAAGGAGCTGGCATCTCACTCTCTTTGAATCTTCTTTATCATGCTAAGAGGAGCAGGAAAAAGCAAAAAATTTCAGAATTGCACCTTGCAATGCGGAGAAATTACTGTTTGTGCATTTACAATATTCATTGATTTTTGCCATTGAAAAACATCATGTTATTCATATACCAGAAATGATTGAAGCTACTGACTGAATGAAAGGAGCTGGCATCTCGCTCTCTTTGAATCTTCTTTATCATGCTAAGAGGAGCAGGAAAAAGCAAAAAATTTCAGAATTGCACCTTGCAATGCGGAGAAATTACTGTTTGTGCATTTACAATATTCATTGATTTTTGCCATTGAAAAACGTCCAGAAATGATTGAAGCTACTGACTGAATGAAAGGAGCTGGCATCTCACTCTCTTTGAATCTTCTTTATCATGCTAAGAGGAGCAGGAAAAAGCAAAAAATTTCAGAATTGCACCTTGCAATGTGGAGAAATTACTGTTTGTGCATTTACAATATTCATTGATTTTTGCCATTGAAAAACATCATGTTATTCATATACCAGAAATGATTGAAGCTACTGACTGAATGAAAGGAGCTGGCATCTCACTCTCTTTGAATCTTCTTTATCATGCTAAGAGGAGCAGGAAAAAGCAAAAAATTTCAGAATTGCACCTTGCAATGCGGAGAAATTACTGTTTGTGCATTTACAATATTCATTGATTTTTGCCATTGAAAAACGTCCAGAAATGATTGAAGCTACTGACTGAATGAAAGGAGCTGGCATCTCACTCTCTTTGAATCTTCTTTATCATGCTAAGAGGAGCAGGAAAAAGCAAAAAATTTCAGAATTGCACCTTGCAATGCGGAGAAATTACTGTTTGTGCTTTTACAATATTCATTGATTTTTGCCATTGAAAAACATCATGTTATTCATATACCAGAAATGTTTGAAGCTACTGACTGAATGAAAGGAGCTGGCATCTCACTCTCTTTGAATCTTCTTTATCATGCTAAGAGGAGCAGGAAAAAGCAAAAAATTTCAGAATTGCACCTTGCAATGCGGAGAAATTACTGTTTGTGCATTTACAATATTCATTGATTTTTGCCATTGAAAAACGTCCAGAAATGATTGAAGCTACTGACTGAATGAAAGGAGCTGGCATCTCACTCTCTTTGAATCTTCTTTATCATGCTAAGAGGAGCAGGAAAAAGCAAAAAATTTCAGAATTGCACCTTGCAATGTGGAGAAATTACTGTTTGTGCATTTACAATATTCATTGATTTTTGCCATTGAAAAACATCATGTTATTCATATACCAGAAATGATTGAAGCTACTGACTGAATGAAAGGAGCTGGCATCTCACTCTCTTTGAATCTTCTTTATCATGCTAAGAGGAGCAGGAAAAAGCAAAAAATTTCAGAATTGCACCTTGCAATGCGGAGAAATTACTGTTTGTGCATTTACAATATTCATTGATTTTTGCCATTGAAAAACGTCCAGAAATGATTGAAGCTACTGACTGAATGAAAGGAGCTGGCATCTCACTCTCTTTGAATCTTCTTTATCATGCTAAGAGGAGCAGGAAACCTTGCAATGCAGAGAAAATTACTGTTTGTGCTTTTACAATATTCATTGATTTTTGCCATTGAAAAACATCATGTTATTCATAAGGAGCTGGCATCTCACTCTCTTTGAATCTTCTTTATCATGCTAAGAGGAGCAGGAAAAAGCAAAAAATTTCAGAATTGCACCTTGCAATGCGGAGAAATTACTGTTTGTGCATTTACAATATTCATTGATTTTTGCCATTGAAAAACGTCCAGAAATGATTGAAGCTACTGACTGAATAAAAGGAGCTGGCATCTCACTCTCTTTGAATCTTCTTTATCATGCTAAGAGGAGCAGGAAAAAGCAAAAAATTTCAGAATTGCACCTTGCAATGCGGAGAAATTACTGTTTGTGCATTTACAATATTCATTGATTTTTGCCATTGAAAAACATCATGTTATTCATATACCAGAAATGATTGAAGCTACTGACTGAATGAAAGGAGCTGGCATCTCGCTCTCTTTGAATCTTCTTTATCATGCTAAGAGGAGCAGGAAAAAGCAAAAAATTTCAGAATTGCACCTTGCAATGCGGAGAAATTACTGTTTGTGCATTTACAATATTCATTGATTTTTGCCATTGAAAAACGTCCAGAAATGATTGAAGCTACTGACTGAATGAAAGGAGCTGGCATCTCACTCTCTTTGAATCTTCTTTATCATGCTAAGAGGAGCAGGAAAAAGCAAAAAATTTCAGAATTGCACCTTGCAATGTGGAGAAATTACTGTTTGTGCATTTACAATATTCATTGATTTTTGCCATTGAAAAACATCATGTTATTCATATACCAGAAATGATTGAAGCTACTGACTGAATGAAAGGAGCTGGCATCTCACTCTCTTTGAATCTTCTTTATCATGCTAAGAGGAGCAGGAAAAAGCAAAAAATTTCAGAATTGCACCTTGCAATGCGGAGAAATTACTGTTTGTGCATTTACAATATTCATTGATTTTTGCCATTGAAAAACGTCCAGAAATGATTGAAGCTACTGACTGAATGAAAGGAGCTGGCATCTCACTCTCTTTGAATCTTCTTTATCATGCTAAGAGGAGCAGGAAAAAGCAAAAAATTTCAGAATTGCACCTTGCAATGCGGAGAAATTACTGTTTGTGCTTTTACAATATTCATTGATTTTTGCCATTGAAAAACATCATGTTATTCATATACCAGAAATGTTTGAAGCTACTGACTGAATGAAAGGAGCTGGCATCTCACTCTCTTTGAATCTTCTTTATCATGCTAAGAGGAGCAGGAAAAAGCAAAAAATTTCAGAATTGCACCTTGCAATGCGGAGAAATTACTGTTTGTGCATTTACAATATTCATTGATTTTTGCCATTGAAAAACGTCCAGAAATGATTGAAGCTACTGACTGAATGAAAGGAGCTGGCATCTCACTCTCTTTGAATCTTCTTTATCATGCTAAGAGGAGCAGGAAAAAGCAAAAAATTTCAGAATTGCAACTTGCAATGCGGAGAAATTACTGTTTGTGCATTTACAATATTCATTGATTTTTGCCATTGAAAAACATCATGTTATTCATATACCAGAAATGATTGAAGCTACTGACTGAATGAAAGGAGCTGGCATCTCACTCTCTTTGAATCTTCTTTATCATGCTAAGAGGAGCAGGAAAAAGCAAAAAATTTCAGAATTGCACCTTGCAATGCGGAGAAATTACTGTTTGTGCATTTACAATATTCATTGATTTTTGCCATTGAAAAACGTCCAGAAATGATTGAAGCTACTGACTGAATGAAAGGAGCTGGCATCTCACTCTCTTTGAATCTTCTTTATCATGCTAAGAGGAGCAGGAAAAAGCAAAAAATTTCAGAATTGCACCTTGCAATGCGGAGAAATTACTGTTTGTGCTTTTACAATATTCATTGATTTTTGCCATTGAAAAACATCATGTTATTCATATACCAGAAATGTTTGAAGCTACTGACTGAATGAAAGGAGCTGGCATCTCACTCTCTTTGAATCTTCTTTATCATGCTAAGAGGAGCAGGAAAAAGCAAAAAATTTCAGAATTGCACCTTGCAATGCGGAGAAATTACTGTTTGTGCATTTACAATATTCATTGATTTTTGCCATTGAAAAACGTCCAGAAATGATTGAAGCTACTGACTGAATGAAAGGAGCTGGCATCTCACTCTCTTTGAATCTTCTTTATCATGCTAAGAGGAGCAGGAAAAAGCAAAAAATTTCAGAATTGCACCTTGCAATGCGGAGAAATTACTGTTTGTGCATTTACAATATTCATTGATTTTTGCCATTGAAAAACGTCCAGAAATGATTGAAGCTACTGACTGAATGAAAGGAGCTGGCATCTCACTCTCTTTGAATCTTCTTTATCATGCTAAGAGGAGCAGGAAAAAGCAAAAAATTTCAGAATTGCACCTTGCAATAAGGAGAAATTACTGTTTGTGCATTTACAATATTCATTGATTTTTGCCATTGAAAAACATCATGTTATTCATATACCAGAAATGATTGAAGCTACTGACTGAATGAAAGGAGCTGGCATCTCGCTCTCTTTGAATCTTCTTTATCATGCTAAGAGGAGCAGGAAAAAGCAAAAAATTTCAGAATTGCACCTTGCAATGCGGAGAAATTACTGTTTGTGCATTTACAATATTCATTGATTTTTGCCATTGAAAAACGTCCAGAAATGATTGAAGCTACTGACTGAATGAAAGGAGCTGGCATCTCACTCTCTTTGAATCTTCTTTATCATGCTAAGAGGAGCAGGAAAAAGCAAAAAATTTCAGAATTGCACCTTGCAATGTGGAGAAATTACTGTTTGTGCATTTACAATATTCATTGATTTTTGCCATTGAAAAACATCATGTTATTCATATACCAGAAATGATTGAAGCTACTGACTGAATGAAAGGAGCTGGCATCTCACTCTCTTTGAATCTTCTTTATCATGCTAAGAGGAGCAGGAAAAAGCAAAAAATTTCAGAATTGCACCTTGCAATGCGGAGAAATTACTGTTTGTGCATTTACAATATTCATTGATTTTTGCCATTGAAAAACGTCCAGAAATGATTGAAGCTACTGACTGAATGAAAGGAGCTGGCATCTCACTCTCTTTGAATCTTCTTTATCATGCTAAGAGGAGCAGGAAAAAGCAAAAAATTTCAGAATTGCACCTTGCAATGCGGAGAAATTACTGTTTGTGCTTTTACAATATTCATTGATTTTTGCCATTGAAAAACATCATGTTATTCATATACCAGAAATGTTTGAAGCTACTGACTGAATGAAAGGAGCTGGCATCTCACTCTCTTTGAATCTTCTTTATCATGCTAAGAGGAGCAGGAAAAAGGAAAAAATTTCAGAATTGCACCTTGCAATGCGGAGAAATTACTGTTTGTGCATTTACAATATTCATTGATTTTTGCCATTGAAAAACGTCCAGAAATGATTGAAGCTACTGACTGAATGAAAGGAGCTGGCATCTCACTCTCTTTGAATCTTCTTTATCATGCTAAGAGGAGCAGGAAAAAGCAAAAAATTTCAGAATTGCACCTTGCAATGCGGAGAAATTACTGTTTGTGCATTTACAATATTCATTGATTTTTGCCATTGAAAAACGTCCAGAAATGATTGAAGCTACTGACTGAATGAAAGGAGCTGGCATCTCACTCTCTTTGAATCTTCTTTATCATGCTAAGAGGAGCAGGAAAAAGCAAAAAATTTCAGAATTGCAACTTGCAATGCGGAGAAATTACTGTTTGTGCATTTACAATATTCATTGATTTTTGCCATTGAAAAACATCATGTTATTCATATACCAGAAATGATTGAAGCTACTGACTGAATGAAAGGAGCTGGCATCTCACTCTCTTTGAATCTTCTTTATCATGCTAAGAGGAGCAGGAAAAAGCAAAAAATTTCAGAATTGCACCTTGCAATGCGGAGAAATTACTGTTTGTGCATTTACAATATTCATTGATTTTTGCCATTGAAAAACGTCCAGAAATGATTGAAGCTACTGACTGAATGAAAGGAGCTGGCATCTCACTCTCTTTGAATCTTCTTTATCATGCTAAGAGGAGCAGGAAAAAGCAAAAAATTTCAGAATTGCACCTTGCAATGCGGAGAAATTACTGTTTGTGCTTTTACAATATTCATTGATTTTTGCCATTGAAAAACATCATGTTATTCATATACCAGAAATGTTTGAAGCTACTGACTGAATGAAAGGAGCTGGCATCTCACTCTCTTTGAATCTTCTTTATCATGCTAAGAGGAGCAGGAAAAAGCAAAAAATTTCAGAATTGCACCTTGCAATGCGGAGAAATTACTGTTTGTGCATTTACAATATTCATTGATTTTTGCCATTGAAAAACGTCCAGAAATGATTGAAGCTACTGACTGAATGAAAGGAGCTGGCATCTCACTCTCTTTGAATCTTCTTTATCATGCTAAGAGGAGCAGGAAAAAGCAAAAAATTTCAGAATTGCACCTTGCAATGCGGAGAAATTACTGTTTGTGCATTTACAATATTCATTGATTTTTGCCATTGAAAAACGTCCAGAAATGATTGAAGCTACTGACTGAATGAAAGGAGCTGGCATCTCACTCTCTTTGAATCTTCTTTATCATGCTAAGAGGAGCAGGAAAAAGCAAAAAATTTCAGAATTGCACCTTGCAATGCGGAGAAATTACTGTTTGTGCATTTACAATATTCAT